>NW_009260397.1:776700-818498 GCF_000687185.1 Egretta garzetta | reverse complement strand
TTCTGCTCCTTCTCTCACTAATCATTTTTCTTCTTGGAAAGTACTTATTTGGAGTACCATCCAAATACTGCTGAGTTACTTTCCAAATGTCCTCTTTCTGCCCATGGAAATAGCTGTGTGTTTTTATGGAAATACAGTTTGAGGTGCAGATCCGTTTTTAACAAATATGTACCTAACTAATAGTACCTTCATGTATTTCTGCTGAAAAAATTTTGGATACAATACAAGCACAGAAATTTCAGGTTCTACATAATGTATTATGTAAGTTAATGAAGTGCATGGGTGTGAAGGGTTTTCCCTCTAAATCACAACTCAAAACATTTCCTCTAGTGATCTCACTTCTGGCTTAAGGCTTTCTTCTGCAGTTTAATTTCCCTTAGGTTTGTGTCATCCCATTTGTGCATCTTGAGACCTTTAGTTTTGGAACCAGTGCTTTAAACATCAGAAACTTGCTGCTTTCAGAAGCAGAATAGACCTTTTCTGATCCAATATTGTAATTATTATGAATATAGCTGCTGTATTTTGGGTTTTGTGTGCACATAGAATCTGGCAGGTTTTAATCATATGCTTTTTAGAGATTGATTAATCAAGTTCAGGAACTTTAAAAATACATTCCACCAATTATTTTTAAAAAATGTACTTGTGTGCTTTCCACCTTTGAATTTTAAATGTAATTTCTCCAGCTGAAACTTACTCTGTTCTCTGAGTGAAATTCTGCCAACTTTTCTGGCATTGTAATAAGTCTTTGGTTATCTAGGACATTAGGGCCCAATTTGATTTTACATTTGACAGCAGAACTCTTTGTTTCTATTTCAAACACTCATACTCTATCACCATGGTTAAAATGAGGTTTTTCTTCACGGTGGAGGTATGAGAGGTAGAGGTACGAGACAGACAATTAAACAGTTGAGGATTCCATTCAACCATATCTTTTACAGTCCAATAAGCCTCCATTAAGTGAAAACTGTAAAGAGCATGAAATAAATGCATTCTGTGGCCTCACAGGCAAGAATACTTTATGTGATTGCTGATAAAAATTATGGAGGAGATACTCGTTTTATGGGTACTTTTGTTCCCTTTTTTGGTGAATTTATGCCACCCTTCTACTTTCTGTCTATATAATTAATGACACTGCATTACATTCTTAGGTCTGGCTTTGGCAAAGAGCATCGCTCTTAGTGCCACTGTTACTTCTGCAAAGGCAACAGATCTTCCAGAGCATTGTTCCAAGTTAGACACCGATGTTAGTCAGTTCTGCAGTTATTGGAAATTTATCATTTGGGGTTAGGCTGATCACTTACTTTGCAAGCAGATGCATTTTTCTGTTTTCTCCATTTCTTCTCACATAATTCACTAAGAATAATTTCTTTTAATAATTTGCAAATTCTCTTAAAGCACTGAAGATCTGTTTGTTCAGGTCAAGGGTTTGTCAACATATTTTAAAATGAAAGAAATGTGTCTGCTCACAAGAGTTTGTAATTCATGCTTACTAATGGAGTTCAGGAAAGTATGTTCTGTTGTGAGTGATTTGTTAAAGCATTGTAAATGTGAATATGAATAAATATTCAAGTGCTAGTTTGATAAATAGACTGTAAAGAACAGAAAAATAATCTGTAAAGGAGAAGGATTTCTTTATAATAATGATTGATTTTTATATTTGCTTTAGAGAGGGTGTTTTCTGTCTACAAAAAGTTGTACTGCCTGCAGTTGCCACTGAAACAGGTAGCATATGCAGAATTACTGGCATGTATTTTCTCACTCTCTCTGGCTTCCTTTTTTTGTTTTATGTAGTCCACAGGAGAAACACCCACAACCCCAAAGCATACAAAGGACAACAGAGAGAGCTTCTTCCCAGTAACGCCAGCCACACTGCATCCTACCCCAGTGAATCCAGACACTGTGACTCCTGAAAATCTCCTGAGACTGAACGATCTGCATTCCAAATCCAAACCAGCCTCTTCCTCTTCATCCTCCTCCTCCTCAGCATCTTCAGTACCTCCATCCCAGGAGTCACACAGGGACACTGAGCATCTCCGGAGTCAGAATGCAGAGACTGCTCCCAGCATGAGTGATCTCGCACGTGGTAAGTCACAGGGAGACAGAACGCTTTGGCTCCCTCTAATCGGTTTGCCAAGGTCACATGGTGAGTCAGTGCCTGAGTTCTGATTCTGGCCCATTTTCTGATCACTGGACCACATTTAAAAGGCTACACAAACAGAGACTTTGTCTTGGTCCTGAACTGGGCACATCTGCATAATTAATACATATTTTAATTACTAGGATAGATTGAAAGAGTGCCCACTGTCTATGTAACTTGCATATGAAATCATGGAATAGCAGCCTAAAATAGTCATATGTTTTAAATAAAGAATATAAGTCTCTAATAGCATAAAAACATTTGTTTTATTTTCTTTAAAGAGGTAAGGATCTAGTTCTTTAAAATACCTTAAATCTTTTAAAAAAGTTAGAAGTGATTGCAGTTGAAATAAACTGGGGGACAGCTTACATCTGACTTACAAGCGCCTGATTAACATAATTAGATGCATAGCTGTCACTGCCCTGTAGTATGTGTGTGGAGATATATAACACTGAAAATTCCAAGCTTCTATGTGGTTCATAAAGTTAGTGTATCATCACTATTACTTTTCACATTTGAGAAAAGAAGCATCTGGCAGGCTGGAATGTTGGGACTATATTATTTATAGCCCTAGTATGATTATGTGCAAGGTTAGAGTACAGGAGAGGATTGAAGAATCAGAACCAATGTTACTTATTCTATAGCATAATCATGTGATTTGTTTAGGACTGTGTTATGTCCTTGGTCCTATGCAGTTTGTCTAGATGAGGAAAGAATTAAATGAGAATGCTGTCTTTTTCTTTACTGCTGTCATGGTAGGCTGGCTTGTTAGCAGTAGTCAAAATCATTGTGCAAGGCAGTACTGATCCACCTTAGGGAATGAAGTAAGATTAGACCCAATTTCAGACTTCTCTTGGGTGCCCAAAAGAGATGGTTCTGCTTCTTTGTGGGACACTGCGCCTGTTAGGGTAGCAGAGCACCTGCTGTACTTTCTTGCAACCTTAGCAGGAACTGAAAAAGCATCTGCTGCTGCTTTTGCTCATTCCATCTGTTCACGAACTTGGGCCCTAACACTACTCACAAAATGCCATAGACAAATTCGTAGGAGCCCAGATAAAGTTATGAATGAATCATATATATACAGGTATTGTGAAAAGTGACAGGTGAGGATATGGTGGAAGTAATGCCCAGAATTGTGAGACTTAATGGTGCATAATGTTAATGAATAATGAATAGACTTTGATCTAGTCTGGATGCTTTGTTAATCTGGTATTGTGATTTTCTGATATTTTGATCTGTATACTTCTCAGTTTTAATTTCTTTCCATATGTAATCAGCCTTGGCATCTGAATGCACATAATCTTCTGAATTAGTCAGCAATGAAAAGCAAATTAGGGAGAAAGCAGTTTCCCCAAATTCCTAATCTCTGAGTACAGAACAAACCTGAAATTTAACATCCAATATTAGCAGTTGCATTATAATAATCTAATTTTCCTTTTTCACAAATCCAGGGAGAGATTGTCTTGGGAGGGGAAGAAAGGAAAGGGGAACGATAAGGAAGGAATGGCTTAGTCAATGTGTAACCCACGTTTGTTATTGTCCTTATGAAGCTAAAGAATGGAGCTGGATGGTGTCATAAGATATCTTGGCGGGCTTGTTCAACAGGGAGTAATTCAGGTTTGTGCCTAGACAACGGGGTGGGAGAGAAAAAATTAATCCTCTGTGAAGTTGCTGTACATTTAATAAGGAGACTGGTAGGAATGACAACGCAGATAAGAACTCACGCATTCTTTTGGTTTTCAAACTAAATTCACGAGCATTTCTGACGTGCTTTCCTCTCTGCAGTTTCCCAGGCTACATTGCAGTGATTGAAACGTTTATTTTAATCTTTTGACTTCCTAGGCTTTGTTAGGCTTGTAAAGTTACATATTTTTCTTTCTTCTTTCATGCTTTCTATACATCATCTTGGGTGAGGGAGATGGAAGGGTTAGCTGCCAAAATTATACCCCTGAAACTGTGTCTGAAGATGAAGAGGCTCTCTCTGCAGAGTTGTCATTCCAGTGCTGAATGCACACGTTGTATCTGGCTTTCTGGCTCTCAGACCTACCTGACAGGTCATTTCTCTAGCTGAGAGAGACACCAATTACTGCTGTGTCCTTTCTTTTTCTTTTCTTTTTAATTGTCCTATCTCTGCATCTACCTCCTCTAAAAAGAATTATTTATAATTCTATTATAACCCTTTTTCATCTGCCTTTCATTAGCTCTTTTTCTGTAAAAACTCCTCCCATTTTAGAGTAATCTGTTACCATCTTTTTAGTCTCTTGTCATCTCCTTCTGTATCTATTTGTTCACGTGAAAGTAATCCACATCAGAAACTATTAGCTGCTATCATTTTCTGTGACTTCACCCAAAAAAAGGAATGGCTTTCCAAGCAGTGTTGATGCTATGCCACTCATTTCTTACGTAAATATTTTAGTGAGATTTTTGTCTAGTACATGAGTAACTGGTACAGAATACAGTGTGATGAAGTCCAGCAGCAAAATGATGATAGTGGCAGTTTCAGCATGAGAACTTCCTATGTTTAGGTATAAATATACATGGGACTATTAGCCTTTGTGGCTCAGCCTAAAATTTTCTCTGGGGAAACTAAAATAGGACAATTAAGATAGACCCTCTCCAGCCTGTCACACTGTTCCAGTATTAAATGAACTAAAGTTCTAAATTGCTGAAAAATCTTGACATTTTCTTCTTCTTCACTGTCCTTATTCTAATAATGATTCTTATAAGGAATGTACAGGAAAACATTCACATCTGAGTTTTGATACCAAGCGAAGGTTTTTATACTTTGAATTATTTAAAGTAATGTGTTTTGCTTTAAAGCCAGCTATTTACTAAATTGGAATATGAAATCAGAGTAGAGGAGTTACACTCCCCCCCCCTTGAATTCATGTCCATTTAAGGCCTAAGTATTTCAGTATAAAACCAAGAAGGTCATGATATAGCTGTCCAAACTTAGAAATTCAGAACTGAGGAAGACATTTTTTTCTGTAGTGTGCAGGGAAGCTGCACTCCATAAGCCATGTGAATATCCTGCTATAATTTCAGAAGCTTGTTATGTAGGCACAGCAGGGCGAGTAGAAGCGTAAATGTATTTCAACGTAGAAATTGCATTTCTTGTGCTTCTGACAGTCTACAAGTCAGGACAGTTGTGTGGAAAGGTAAGTAGCACTATTGTAATAGTGAGCAATGAAGTTAAATTGTTTAAGTGTGTGTGGGCAGCAGTAGCAGCAGACTCCCTAAAAGACAGATGTTCAAAATAGAGAAGATTACGAAGTGGTAAGTCCTGAGAATTCAGTACAGTTGTTGTAATATGGCAGTTCATCCTGTAGGCTTTTAACTGGGCGTCAGAGTCATAAGAGTATTTTTAGGTGTAAAGAGCATCTTTTCCCAGAAGTCTGTGGCTTAGTTTATTTTAACAACTGATACATGACCTTAGGTTGATACTGAATTCTCAGAAGACTGAGGCAATTTATGTAAGGGAGAGGGAAATTCTGCAAAGAATTTGTCAACTCCATAATTTTGCATTGACAGCATCTGTCTTCATATTAAAACAGTGCATGGCACAAGGGTTCACCTTGATTTCACACAGTTTCTAGATATCCAAACATCAGTGGACATCCACGATGCCTGTTCCTATCTGAATGAAATAATGGAGATTGTAGGTTGTCATCTTTAGTTGAGTTTAGCCACATACTGATCTCGTGTCTTCTGATTTGCTTCTCATAAATTCATAAAGACAAAATACAGATTTTAAGAGCTTGTAATTCAAACTTTCTGCTTACACAAAATGCCCAAAGTATTTGGCCCTGTTAGCTATGCCTTGTTTTAACTACGGATTTCAGTTCAGACTTTTCAGGTACTCTCTAAACGACTGGAAGTAGTAACATTCAACCCTCTTAATTGCAGTCAGTGTCTTATCTTGTTTTTAATGCTGAATTCAAAATTGTGCTTCGGAGCACAGAATTGTTCTCAATAGATGGCTCAAAAAGAGCTGAAACACAGAAAATGTTAGACTGGCCAAGGACTGTGGCCTCACGTGCGCCCTCTTCATGTTGCAGTTACCTGGCATGAGGGTTCTCTCTTAAATGCATGTGTTCTTCTGCTCTGTTTTCTTGTGTCACCTGTATGCAACTTACTTTGATTACTTAATTTCTCATGTTAATGGATCCTGGTTTTCAGCAGCTGTCTTCCTCAGTTCCCAAGGCTGAATTCCTCCAAGGCTTTATAAGCTCTTAAGTCCTTGTAACCCCATGCCTTTTGTACCATCCTAGGGTAGAAGCTCTGATCCACCTGTTAGTGACTGCAACGTCACTGGTAGAAAAAAAACAGGCTGCCTTCAGGTAGCTCTGCATTTGCTCTCACTGATCTCTTGCTGCTTCAGCCTCCTTGGCATTGGTATTCTCATTTCCCCTTGTCTGATCCTTGCTTTTCATTAAGCTTTTTATTTTTCACAATGGGGGCACTCTGAAACTTCACTGCTGAATGTCAGCAGGGGGGTTCCTGTTTGTGAATGACTTCTTAATTCCCTTTTGCCTAGTGCTCAGTCGGTACCAGTCAGTCGTGTCTTTTCCTCTTCCCTTTGGAAGTATGCTGATTAGCTTTGCTATCGCAACGCATTCATTCCAGAAGAGTTTTTCGGTACACTTAATGTCTATTTCTGATCTTTTAGTTTTATCTATTCAATGCAATGCTGTGCAGAAAATCCTTTGAAATTAAAACTGTCATTGTTTTTATGTACCCATGTTAGATCAGTAAGAAAAATAGAACAGGAACAGCAGCTTCCCAGCTGTGGCTGGTGAGGTACGTAGCCATGGGGTTCAGTGCAGGCTGGGCGGGTTTGTGGTCCAAGAGGCTCTCCAGCCCTGTGCACCAGAAGACCTCCCTGAAAATCCCAGGGAGTCACTAGCCTATGGATATCTTATGCTATTGGAACACCTCTTCTGGAGACCTTTTGTGAACAGATTTGTAAAAGAACGTGGTAATGATGCTATTCTGTTACAGTATGTTTTGAGTTTCACTAGTTTTAGATTACTGCCAGCAGCATAAAATTTACATATATTCCTGCACATATGAAGACTGAAGAGAGATGTAGTTGTAAGCCTGCTGCACAGGTATTACATTGCTTACAAAGTTCTTAGAAAATTGTGGGGTGTCATTATATTCTTTTAAGAGATTTTTTCGAACAGCTGCTTTTGCTGATTTGCATTGTGCTTAGCTGGCTGTCAGGCCAAAGGAGGATGAAATACTGACAGAAAAGGAAGGGTTTTACGGCTCTCATTGGCTAAGTAGTACATAACGTTCAGAAGCAGCAGACTGCAAATGAGTGACTGTTACTATCCTCAGGTGCTACTATGTGATGATGTGTGCTTGCTGAGCCAGATATTAAAACACAGATATCAATTAGCTGTATTTTTATAATACCGTTTGAAAGTTCTTGTGGTTGAATATCAAACTATTGTCTTTTTGATCTAGGCCCATACTTTTTTTTTTTCTTTTAATTGAAGTTTTGTTTTAAAAAGAGAGCAAGAAAGTTAGTATTGAACTTCAGGGCTCTTCTTTACCAACATGCATGCCAGCTTTCTGCACCTCTAGGAAACTTGGTAGTGGCAGCAAATGTCGTTGGGCATGGGAACTCCACTATCTCTGCTGTTAGACTGGCCCCAGCGTGGCTGTTAAAGAGACCTGGTGCCTTGGGAAGGAGTAGGGGCCAGGGACTATTTCTAGAAAGCACTTTCAGAGCAGCCACCTGTTAAAAGTTTTGCTCGCATTAATGTTGTTCTGTGACAGCTGTCCTCAGCATTAAGAAGCAGTTTGGGGTATGTCTCATATAATTGTACAGTAGGCTCCCTGTTCAGGACCCTAGTGATAAATATAGCCATAATGCCATGCTATTACAGTGCGAACTTGTGTTCACCAGACTGCTTGAATTCCTTTCATTTCAGGGGGAAATTGAACTTGTGTTCTGCAGCTTTTTGCCTCCAAAATTACTCTGATGTTTAATTTTTAACACGTGGCTTTGTGTGTCAGCTTTGAATATAATTTTCTGAATTTGGCATTTCAAGTCAAATACTTATTTCTGCAGCTATGACTTGTATAGTGGTTTTTTAGAAATAAATTTCATGTCAGGATGTTTGCCATGAATTTAGAGAAAGAAAATGTATAAGGAAAGGGTACCAAGTGTACCTACCACACCCCACAATGAAATAAGCAGTCTCACTGCCTGCTGTGGTTCAGTACCTCATGGTGGATACAATTTGAGGGCTAATTCCCCTGTTACTTCTGTAGGTCAGCATCCTTATTGAGCTGTGTTCAGCTGAACCAACCTGTGTTCCAATGCAGTCTTTCCGTTGACTTAGTAGCACAGTCTATGAGGAAACTCTGAGCTCCTTCAAATTCAAGCTTTCCATGGCCTTTGCAGCTGCTGTACGGGGAAAAAAGCTGTATTAATTCCCAGCACTCTGGAGGGCAAGGCAGATGGAATACAGAAAATTGTTTTTACATTAGCACTATTCTTTGGAAATGTGGTAAGATATTTACTCCACTGTGTCAGGGAGCAAAGGATCAGACGCATTTCCATCACCATGAAAAAAAACCAACCTCAATCATAGTATCTGCCTCGTATGGTAAATAAGTAACAGTCAGTTTTGTGAACAATTGCGTGTGCTATGAGTGGCTATTAAAATACAAAGTAAACCAGTTGTTACTGGGACTAGTAAAATAAGCATTTCCTGGTGTCTGCAGGCACACAGAATTCAATGGTTACTCTTTTGAAGTGGTTGGAAGGCAAGGTAGTACAGATTTGCTAAATCATAGTAATGTATTTTCAGGTTTTTTGTCTTGACACACAGAACTGCTGGGGAAGGTGTTCTGCAGAGGGATGAAGGCAAGTGGTGCAAGTGCTTTATTTAAGCACTTGAAGCTGTTGTCTGTTCGTTTCTCCAAGCATTCGCTTTTGAGATCATGTTAGTATTCTGTCCTGGAGTTCAAAGCTCAGCTCCTTCCTTTTTTCCTATACAGAAATCCTGTTTTGTGCATACAGTGTAAGTTGCTTGTATCCTTTAACATATCTGTGCTATACTTCGAGCTGCTTCCATCAGAAACTGGAAAACATTTTTTCCAGGTGCTAGTCACATTTTCTGGGCTTGTCTCTTAGTTGTCATGTAATAGGTTTAGTGCATGACTAAAGGATTTTTTTGAAATTCCACATAAAATGTTTTATAAGACTGTAATTCTAATGTCTCATACCTGAGAGCATGATGAAATCAAATGATTAAGTGTGCGGTGCAGTGCAGAGAGACCAGAGCAGCTGTTTACTGGTTACAGTAATACTGCTTTTAAACTTTCTCCACGTCTGCAAATTGCCAAGTGAATATTTTTGACGGTGTTATTTTTCATTTTGTACACATCCGAATAGCAAAGTAAATTGTCTCAGTACAAAAATGGTTGCAGGAGTTGTATAATCTATATGTTTATAGTGTGTGGATATATGTATATAGTGTATTCTCTGTATAAAGAGAGACCAAGAGAGAGAATATTAACTGTGATGAAGTCATGAACCCAGGCGCCCGCTATAGGCATCTGCAAACACTGGTTACCCTGGCAACAAGTGGAAAGAGGTTGGAGAGGAAAGCTGGAGTAGGTTGTTGCATTGAATTGTTTTCAGCTTGTTTCTTCCTCACTAAAGCAGGGAGATGTTGAAAGGTATGATGTCCCTCTTTCTATGTGTATACTATTTTATATGTATTTAGACAGTTGTTGGGAAAGGGAAGGCTAAAAAAAAAATAGTTGTTATTCAGCTCAATTGGAGATGAACTTTTCAATATAAATAATAATATGCATTGCAAATCTGTGTTTTTTCTATGTGCTTAATTTTTGTGTGTTGTGTGGTAAGGCAAGAGCGCTAAATGAATCTCCAGGGTACAGTACCTGTCCCATCTTCAGCCTGGAGACAAGTCACTGTTGCATATTACGTCTTCAGAAACTGATTTTATTTTAAACTGGGTTTGTAGAGCTAATGTTTGAAAACCTGCCAGGACAGTACAAGTACTGGGTATTACCAAAAGATTTGTTAACTGATACTAAATGTGAGCTTCTGAACACCTTCAGAATGTGCTGTACTTACATTCCTCTGCTCTTGCACTTGTGCAGAATATTGTGGCTCATGAGTTACTGGAGTCTTTACCTCCCTGGGGAAAGTTTTTATTAGAAAAACTAGGACATTATGTTCAGGGCTATAACAGCATCTTCCACAAGACAAATATCAAGATATTCTCTTCAGAAATCTGTTTTAGGCAAATAATAGGGGATACAACTGTGTGTTTCTTCTTGATTATCCTTTCCTATTTTGTCCCTTTTGTCTGTAATGAAAAAAGATGTAATAAATATTTATGTGCTATATTAAGGCATAAATAGTATAAATTATGATACATATACTTGAAACAACCAATTCCTGTCACTTCCATGAATTCTAAAAAATATTTTGTTCATTAACTTTATTTTTAACTTAGAAATAATGCCACTTAAGTGACTACTAGGAAAAAAAAAGATTTTAAATTGTACAGTCCTAAAAGAAGAAAGTGTGTGACCCAATCAGGGGATAGAATTCAGTCACTGTGTATTTAACACCTCTAACAGCAAGGGATTGATTAACAAACAGTGGTTCTTGATTTCTCATGTACTGAAAGACGCAGCCTAATAGAATATTAACAAGTGTTGTTTCCAGAAGTGCAGTGATAGAAAATACAGGCTTAGTGTGCCAGACTCCTCCTGCCCTTTCATTTCCATTCACTTCTACATGAAAAAGGGCTGACACATAATTTTATTAAGATTGAATCTAATTTTACTGCACTATAAAATTGGATCTTCAAAACTAACAAAACCAAATATGATGTGGAAGGTGGAGATGCTTGTGAGTATGCTGATTGCTCATAAAAGAACATAAACTGATACCAGCCTTGTAGCATCTTCCTAGAAACAGGCTGCTCAAAAGAGCTTTTGTCAGTGGGGCATAATTTAGTTAAAATAAAGCACAGCAAATCAGCTTAAGCAATGATATATCTTATAATTAAACATATTATAATCAGCATAAGAAGTAGAATTTTGTCATTAAACAATAATGCAAATCAGAGCTCTTATTCTGAATGGTGAACTAATAAGTCCCTAATGTAATTTAGCAGTTGCGTACATACAAAACTGTTCTCGGTTAGCAGTATAGTTGAGGCTGTAGGATTTGTAATTTATTTGTATATAGTATCATATCTGCTAAATTAATTACTGGTTTGGTATTCTGGGTTAATAAGTGGATAAGAAAGATTCTGTTAGTACTTACCCTAGATACGTAAGACTGTGAGTTTGGAGTGTGGAGTAAGTTAAAGAGTTGACTTCTTGGCTGTCTTGTAGGGTAGTCTTCTGCTATCAGAATTCTCATCTTGCTTTTCTTCAAATGTTGATGTAACGTTCCTTTCTATCTTTTGATCAAGTGTCTTGTAGCCATTTCAGTGTGGGAGTCTTCTGGGTTTAGACTACAGCTTATCGTCAAACGCTAGCAGTGTAATGGGATATGTGTATGTTGGCTTCAGGCCACGTTCAGGCTGATCCTTCTTCATACAGTCTCTTGTACTTTGTCAGCATGTGGTTAAATCATACGTGTATCTGGTATAAAGGGCAGGCAAATACACAGAATGATCCTTCAGCTATCCTCTGCTTCTTAAACAGAGCAACAATGAATTACGATTTTCCTAGTCAAGATTCATGTAGTTAAGTACTTCCTTCTGTGTTGTTTTTAAGCTGATTTGGTCTATTAATACGATACATGTATAGATGCAACTATCATTTTCCTACTTCCAGTGCTGTGTTTTGAAGTATCCGTAGAGAAATGTGCAAGAGAGTTCTGAGAATGAGAACTACATACTTCTGCATTAGACCTTTCCATTTTGTGCTTGATAGTGAGTGGAACATCACAGAACAGACGCTGCCTGTGATTTGTGCTGTAGTGTGTGACCTTTCCTTTTCGGGATCTATTGGAGAATTCTCTACAAGCAAACTCATTTATCCTAAGGCTTATATTGGCTATCAGCTACAAGTTTAGAGGTTGGGTTCTTTTCTTTACCAATGAAAATTAGTGGATGAAAGTACTTACGGCCTGCTTCGGTAAGCCTTTTTTTGTACAAATTATTCAAGAACCCTAGAAAATCTAATTCATTAAAAAAGTTGCATCTTCCAAACTGCATTGATCTGACTTTTACCAAGCTCTTAAGCTGTAATGTTGTCTTAAGCATTTTCTGCAAGAGGAACTCTCATACAGGAGAATATTACCATGGCAAATTCCAAGTTCTTATCTACATTGATGAAGGTGGAGAAGTGTTTTCAGCACTTGAGGGGGTGGGAGTATTTTTCCAATGAGGAAAGTTTGGAATACATACTGCTTTTTAAAACTTCATACTGTCAAAATCTTAAATTAATCTAGAGCATGGACATACAAAGAATTTTAGAACAAGTTAGACTGTGAATATACATTGCATTTGCTGGTCTGTGATAGATGCCTGTGCACACCTTAGTCTGTGTAAATATAAGGTGATTCAAATTAGACTAGACAGTCCTTTGTTTTTGAAGGCTATCTTCATTTTTATCAGAGAGTAAGAGCTTGTTTGTGCGTCCATAGCCTTGAAAAGCTAGCTGCTGTTTCAGACGGCCCTTCCCAGAAAGGGCATCAGTAGCTCTCAGTAGTTCAGTGAAAATTGCTCATTACCTACAATATGCAGCTCAGTGTGCAAGAAAACACTGCATTAATTTAAAAGCAGATACACCTGGTACATAATAAAGAGATTGTACACTCATGTACACAGACTCTGGGTTACAAAAATCCCAAGATCTGGACTAGCAGAAGGTGGGAATTTTAGACTAATGTATTCATGGAGGTACTGTGGACATAGCAGTGAAAAGTGGGTGTTTAGTATAACTTGATATTGGTTTCATAAAAAACAGATTTGGCCCTGTTACTGGATGTTCACAATAATTAATCTTACTTACCAGAAAGCTGCACTTCAGCGTAGGATGTACCTGTGGGTGCAGATCAGAGAGGGACCCATCAGTCACAGCTGGCTCATCATTAAGGGTGATGGATTTTGCTCTGTGTGTGTGGCAGGTGTTTCAATCCTCACATCTCCAAAGGAGAATGGTCAGATGCATGTGTTTTTCTTGCAGAAGTGCAGAGATAACAAAATATCATACACAAGGATTTTTTCTTTTGCTTTTTAAATTACTTTTTTTTTTTTTTTAAGAGTTTGAATTGATGGCACCAAGTATGAAAAAGTTGGTATTGCCATTTTAGCTTGCCAGTATTTAATTTCACTCAGTCATGTTACAGTTTAGAAATAGAGGAAGGGTTAAAAAAAAGTTTCCTACCAGTTGGTTAGACAGCAAAAGGATTGAGGCTTAGGAAAGAGATCAGCATGTCTCTTAATCTGTGAATTATATTTCATTAATAAAGAGGAAGAAGAGCTTGAAGTGCCTTTGGAGGGGCTTGGATTTCAGCATCAGGAGTCACGGCTTTGTCAGCAGATGAAAATGGCTACTGTTGCACCGTCGCCAGAGCCTGTTTGCTGGCAAGTGGAATCGGTGACGAGCACAAATTCAGGACATGTTTGTACCCAAGGTAGGAGCTTTCTATGCTTCAGAGAATTCTGAAAATGGATGGTTAGCTGTGGACCAGTCTATAGGGATTGGTCGACTGGAAAGTTGTGATGTGTATTCCTCAGTTTCTCTGCCTGCCTTCCAGTCAAGTATTCCAGAGTTTAGAGGCGTTCCTGGCAATGTCCTAGCTTCCTGGGAAACTGCTTTGTCGTCCCTTAATGGTTATTTTTTTTTTGGTGCATGACTCACATGCTAAATACTACGGCAGCAAAGCCAAATAAAAAACCTCCCAGTACCAGGCTATCGTGCTATATAGTTTGTGCATCTGTGAAAGTAGAATTTTTCTTTTAATTGAAATCTTATATGGGGCAGCATGACAACACTTGGGATTACACTATTGGAGTATTTAGCAGAAGGAAATGATTTTTCACAAAACCTGACTCACTCGGTCTGAGTAAACATAAAAACCAGCATTACAGCAGTTAATGCTTTCTATCCCTCCTCTGCCCCCTTCCCAAGAGAAGTAGGAGTTGGTGCTTTAATTGAAAAAATATAAAACTTGGTATTTCAGGTGGGCATAATCTAGATATTAATGTTCGAGGTATCTCGTTTTTCTTTATTTGTGAGAGGCAGATTATCCTGTGTCGGCTTACTGCAGCATTTCTGGTACTCTGCTCTGAAATGATTGACTGCCTATGGACATGGGTCACTGACCTTGATGGAAAGCCATGCCTCATCTGTTGTGGCAGTTGTTACATTCTTGTGTACAGTTGAGAACATACAATTCAATTTTACATCCCTTAGTAGCTAGTTCTACTGCTGGTTGTTTTCATGATAGCATCAGGGAACTAGCATTTTATTTTGCTGTATTTAAGTGGCCATGTCAGTTACAGAAATCTGCAAGAGATGGATTTGACAAGACTGAATCTGTAAAAATGTATATGAATGCCTGTCATTACTATCAGCCTGAGATAGACTCTGGTGTTTTTCTTCATATAACATAAAAAAAAAATAATTGACTCCATATTAGTTATTATTGGTAAGAAACCTGTATTAGCATTATTGGTAAGAAATCAAGAAATCTCTTTTAACAAATTCTCAGTTTTTAATGTGAAACCATTGTCTTCTACTGGTTATTGTGGTGTATATATTATTTTGTAATGTGATAGTGCCTAAGGAAAGGCTGGATCCCTCTTTACTTCATGAGATGAGCCCTGTCTGAGTGAGTTTGCATTGTAAAGACCAAAAGCTGAGACACTTGGGAAGTATGTGGAAACTAGTGTGGCAGGCATTGGCATGAGCACACCAAGGAGGTTTTTATGGCATGATTTGAAAAAGAGAGTAATGAAGAAATTCTGATGGGTGCTACCATATATTTTTCTTAAATTGTTGAGGAGTTGCTATCTCAGTAATTGAAGAGGCAATGTGATGGTGGAGGAAATTAAGACTCGTAAGTAAAGCTAAGTAGCTTTATTTGTTGCATTACAGAATGGAGAGGCAGTTAGAGAATGCAAAGATAGATAATTGCATTGGAAACAAGTAGGAAAATGGTGTTTGTAGTAGCCTTTTAACTAGATGTAGATGGGCCAGTGCTACACTGCCACTTGTCATGCTTGGTCAGGCTGAGATTCTGCTGTCCAGTAAGATTTTTTAAAATTATTACTGGTTTCCAGTTGTCATTATTGACTCTTGAGGCACTTTAATTAAGCTCAGAAAAAGAAGAATAAAGCAAGGCTTGAACAAAGGCCTTTTGAGCCTAACAATACGCTGTTCCCTCTTAGACGTCTGAAATCCTAGGTAGCTTCCTAACATGTTTTTTCTTATTATTTTCTGTTTAGCCTCCAGTTCCAAGCCTGAACTCAGCTCCAGTTCACAGACTTTGGGAAGTCAGCAGAACAAGACAGATGGCACCCGAGTAAAAACTCGCGTTCTGCCCAACATGCCAAAGCTTTTCATACCTTCATCTGTCACCAAATTTCCACCTGAGATCACTGTCACTCCACCCACTCCCACCCTCCTTTCTCCAAAGGGCAGCATTTCAGAAGAGACCAAGCAAAAATTAAAGGTAATAAAAGGGAAACAGTAATTTTTTAGATTATTGTTTTTATCTTAATTCTCCCCTCAATAAAATATCTGTATGAAAGGAGCAACAGTTCCTGTCACCAGTTCATAACCAGAGATAGAATAAGTAGTGGAAGAAGATGCTAGCTGTTATCAATAGGAGCCAGTTTTAAAGGGCTGGTGAAATATTGGCCATGGGTGAAATCATAGCTATTCTAATCCTTAGCCCTTTTCTGAGGGAATTAGAAAGCATTACAAAAATGGGTGAGGGAGGTAGTGCAGCCATTGCAATTCTTAGGTTAGTGAAAGCTAGCAGAATATTAACTATGGGGAAGCCTACTGGTAAATGTTATGTTGTTTCACATTAGGATGCCATATCCTTTATAGAGAGCTATTGAATGTGAAGGAATAGCAACCAGTTGGCTTTTATCCCTGTGATCATGGGTTTATCCTGACTATTCAGCAATATATTCTCTTTCTCTCTTTTTGGGATCAGTCTGCTATTTTGTCTGCTCAGTCTGCAGCGAATGTAAAGAAGGAGAGCCTTTGTCAGCCAGCTTTGGAAATCTTAGAGACCTCAAGCCAGGAGTCCTCACTGGAAAGTGATACTGATGAAGATGATGACTACATGGACATATGAATGAATTCTGGCCATCATCAACACCAACCATATAACCATTCTTCTTCTTGCCAGCATCTCTGGCAGTCGAAACATCTTCGTTGGCATTACTCTCCATTTAGTCTGCATCATTGTGTTCTTCACTTTCATTACCTTTGTTATCACCACTACCACTTGTATTGCCTTCAAAATCTTCGCCATTCTCCCCATCATGGTGCTTGACGGAAAGAATGATTGTTTACCAGGCAGTTTTAATTAATTTGGACCACGCTATCACCTTCAACTTCAGTAAATGCAAGAATGTTTTGAGCTGCAATTCACATCTCTCTACTGTTCCTCCTTCTTCAAATCAGAGCCTTGGGATTCACTCCAGTAGCTCTTTTCTATAGCATTTTCTTCCTCTTAGTTGTCTTTTTGCATTTTCCACACTAGTTAAGTTTTTCTCCCAATAATTCAACAACCTAATGTCTGTCTAGCCATGCCATGATTAGTCCAACAGCTCCTTTCAAGGTGAACGGAATAGGAAAAATTTGCTGAGCTGGTAGAGGTTTTAATTGCATCAAGAAATTCTATGGCTTTGTTGTGGGACAAGAAGGGTGAGCTGAGAGTCTGTCAGCACCTTGGCACTGCTGGGTGCTTTGCTGGAATTTGACTCTGTGACAATAGGCAAAAGAACCAGCTTTTCCAGGCAGACAGAGGTTGGCCTCCTGTTTGTGCTCATTTCACAGCAATGTATGAGGTCCAGCAAAAATGATCTACCTGAATGTCGGCTTACAGAACTGATCTTTCCAGAATTGTCTTACAGTCCTTTCTCTTCTAATGCCTTGGACAAGCATTTTGAATTGGGGGCTAGATGATATTTTTATGGTGGTATTGAAAAAACTTGAAAGATTTCAATACCATTTCAGTAATGTCTGTTTTTTACAGAATGACACGAAAAGGTGTTTTTTATCTATCTGCAGAGGGACTGCTCACAGTTATTTATATGAGAAAATAATGGTAACAAAGATCCTTTTTTTTTTTTCTACTAAATGTTAACTTTGTAAAATAATGAATGCAAACCATGCAAAAAAAATACGTCACACACTATATATACACATGCGTACGCCCACACACATATATATATGTGTATGTACATATATATATGTATGTATATGAAAAAAGAAAATACATACAGCTTGCAATGTTGGATTTATTTGTGTTTGGGGGAGGTGGTTTTCTGTAAAATGCAGAGCTTTGTATAAACTTTTGGTTTTTTCTAATAAAGTTGAAATGTACTGTTGTCTCTGTTTGTCTGAGAGGGCAAGCTGCCATGGTTCTGGAAAGTACTACTGCTCCCTTCCTTTTACTTCTTGGATAAGAAGGTAGTGCAGGAAGGGTGTGGGGAGAATCTTCTTCCTTTTCTGAAGATTGCCAGAGCTTTTTGGATGGGTTTGGTTTTGTGTGACCCAGAACCCGGGTTGGCCAGTGTTGCCAAGATTGCCTGCAATGGGTTCGCTTTCCCATTGAGATATGATCTGAATTCTTTTTCACCTATCTGGGCATCTCTGAATGCTGATGAACAACATAAGGGGGAAGACAATATATGGTGAACAGGATTACATAGAATATTTGGCTGTACAAATTATCATTTAATCCACTATTACAGTGATCGCACTCATTCGCCGTAAGGGTGAATGGACCTTGGATAAAAAGAAGTGGCATCAAACTTTGTATTGTAAGTTTATTCTCATGTTCTGGGTTGTTTTGAACAAAATGTAATTTGTAAGCAAGTGAGCATGTCCATCTTGGGCGTATTAGCAACTATTGATGTAATTTCTTCACTTACACAAGTGATAGGTGAGATTGATGCAACTGATGTGGAAAAGATCAGGTATAACTGAATGGTAAAAACAAATGGGTATTTTTAATAGTGATACATTTTCTGTGTTTGCTCTTTAATTTGGTGTAAGTTATAAATACAGTATATAGCATACTGTATAGTCATTGGTAATAGGCTACAGTAGTACAGATAATCAGGCATGATCTTTATTTTTTTGTAAGATAGCACAGGAAAGAAGAAATCAGCTTCTTATGAAGATTGGAACAGAACTCAGAGGATGTAGTTCTAAATAGGGCTCTTTCCCCCAAATAGGGTAGACTACATAGGCTTTTTGGCTAATGAATATTCTTAAATGTATGGCTAACTTTAAGACCACATTCAAATTCTTAAGTTCGTGCTTCTAGCATCGGTTTGATGTATGAGGACAAACCATTTTATTTCCTTAATTGAATTTGGTCATTGAAAATGGTTGTTGTCCTTTATTATTATTATCCCTTTTTTTTTTTTCCTCCAGAGCTTGCTAAAATGCCCGATCTTGAGCTTTCTTTTGACTTCTAGTCCTGCTTTTTGAGGAGGATTTAATTTTATGCTAGTTAAGGAAAGCTAGAACAGTAAGTGAAACTGTTCCTATCAGCAAAGAGAGCTGAACTTTGCTGATGTGCTCTAAACTAATTTTAATCTTCAAACTACACAACTGTGCAACTTGTTTTATCCTATATTCTCTATAAACTCATACCTGTTCCCCCCACCATCCCCCTTTTTTTTTTTAAATCTATGATCTTTTATTCACATTGTGTTCTCGGGTAACTTAAGGCCTTTTTCTCAAGGTGTTACTGAGACTGAACTACAGGCCGCTTCCTTCCAATCCTGCCCTCTGCTAATGACTAAATAGTGTGTTGCTCAGCTGTGGGCCATCTTCCACAAGGGTATTACTGCTGATGTATGCTGAAGGAGATGTTCTTCCTCCATATGTGTGAAATCATCTCTCTGTAAGTACAGTTTATGTAGTTCTTCAGTTCAAGGAACTATATTCTGGAGTGAAGATGCCAAGATCACTGGATGCATTTACATACAATATTTGTCTGAATCACCGTCCCTAAAGGTACTTGGAGCAAGAACTTCAAATCCTTACAAACAGAAATAGTCACTTAATTGTAGCATCTCCTGAAGCCTGGCAATATAATTTTGTGGAATTTTCAAGAAAAAAAGCATTATGGTAAAACTGCAGTTAGTTTACTTGAAGCAATTTCTTTCATTTCCATCTAATCCTAGTTGTAATAGCTTGAAATCTGAGTATAGGCAAGGTCTAGCTTACCAACTCCCCCATTTCAGAGTTGCGTATCAAATGTAAACACAACATCTGTCTTCAGGATTTACTGGGTAATGGTTGCTTCTGAAATCTCAGTGTTCCCAGGTGTCTTTCTAATGTGTCAAATAAATGGCAGCTACTGAAGTACATTGCTTCTGTATTGTTTTGTTTTGTTTTTCCCCTGTGAAGCTATGGGGACAGGAATGTCTGGTGCCTAAAGTAAACTTAAAGGTAAGGTCTGTGACCCAGTGGGGTGGGGGGAAGGCTTTTACTTCCCCCCCCCCCCCCCGTAATTGATTAAAAAGCAAATCTTTTTTGGCTACCAAAAAGCCAAACTGTTAAGCCTTCCAGGCAAATAGCAAAAACATTTTTGTTCCAAAGCAAATGGAAGAAATTATTTTGAATTGGATGTTTTGAGTAATTTGTGGATAGTTGATAGCTTTCTGTACTGTTATTGGGCATGGTTTTTACACACAGTAAGACACCTTTCACTGATCACTGTTGTTAAGGTATATAGTACTGGGATTTGGCTGTGTTTAATGCGATTTTATTTCCTGGATATAATCTATGTATAGTTAAGACCATTGAGAATTTATTTCTCTGAGGCAAGGACTAGTGTTTTACTAAGAATTAATTTTGTTGGGCACAGCTGTCATTAGTCGCTTCTGCCCCCTGTCTCAGAAATGCTGTTCTTCAAAAGCTAATAATGTTTTGTTCCACAACCAAAATAGCAAATCAAGGAAGATACCAAGTATCTTCCTTAATTTTATCATGTACTAGGGTTTGTCAGTTGTTGTCTCTTGTTTTGGTTCTTTTTTAATTAGAATGAGATTTCCTCATGAATAATGAAATTAATGTCCTTTTGCAGCCAAAATAAACACCATATGGTCAGGGACAAAGGGACCAGGAAAAGATGAGGAAGGCATGGCAGCCGAAGCTGATTAGGAGACAAAATGGACTGAATGGAAACAGAGGGGTCAGGTGAGAATAGACTTAAGTCTTAACAGCCAGGGTGGGATCACACTATTGTTAAATTCAACATTCTGGTTTTGGCAGTGGTATTGATATTTCAAAGAAGCTGAAAAATCCGTCATGTACATAGCCTGTGCATCTGGTGTTACACACCACGCAAAGCTCATTTCTGTTCCTGCAGGTGGTTGACTTACACTTTTAAGAAAAAAGGCAACAGGGTAGATGAATTGGGATGCTCAGAAGAAAAAGCAGCGGGCATAAATCTTATGATCTCTTACTTAGTCATGTAAAGCTGGGATGAAGAAGCTTTGTTCTTGCGGTTGAAGATGATGGTAAGAACTTCAGTGTAGGTGTTGAGTGCTAATTGCCATCTTTCCCTTTCTTCTAGCTGATGACTAGGAATCCACTGATGCTAAGCTTTGAAGCATGTGTCAGGATTTTGGGAGTAACCTTGGGGTACTGTACCACAGGCTGTACGAGCCCAAGTTATGCCTTTGTGAGAACTTCCCTAGGGGAAGACTCAGCCGTTGTTGTGGGGCACAGTGCAACAGGTAGCATTGCGAAGGGTAACAGACCGGCGTCTGAGGTTTGTTGGCTTCTGGAAGATGACTTCTCTTCACTTTAATGGCTCTTTCACATTAATACTTAGAGGCTCCAGGCAAATCTCACCAGAGATTTAAAGGCACATCTCTCCTTGTTCCTGGCTGCTGTTTATGTAATGCATGTATGAGGATGACACCCCACCAGCAAGCACTTGTTAGCCAACTCCAGAACCCCTCTTCCACAGTCTTCAAAGCTGTCTTAGAGCTCACCGACCTCTGTGCAGCTTTGTTTCACCTAATGTGGGTATCTTGCTGTCTGTGGATTTCTTTTGGCCTTAGAGATTATATATGGAACATGCATGTTTGTTTGATTCCCACCCCTTGCCCCAAGCCATCTATACCAAACACATGAACTGTTTGCCATGTCTTTAGGAGTTCAGTGCTTCCAGAGGCTCTGATGCAGGCTCAGATTTATCCCTAATAAAAAGTCATGTATGAATAAGAACTAGGCATGTCTGGCTGGAGTGCTCTCTCAAGGCTGCAAGTGCATCTCTACATTGCCATGTGCCCAAAGTTCATCCTGTGTCATTTCGGAGCTACACTGTCTGCTCTGGTAGCGCTAGAGGGGGCCCTAGGACAGAGAAGAAAAAGGGAAAAAAAAGGGGAAAAAACCAACACCCACCCAAACCCTAAAATGGATGACCAGGATCTATCCTGAATAGCTTTAAACTTCTGAAAGATTAAATTACTTGCTGGTTTTGACCTAACTTACTTCTAGGGCCTTCTGCTACTGTACCATATGTCCTTTTTGTAATACATAGTCTGATTCAAAGCAGAGGGAATGAGAATTCTCATAGTCTGTTTACAGGATTCTGTCCCATGTTCCTGGCCATAGCAAAAGAAAAAAAATAAAAAAACCAAAGAGCTCACTTTGTTACCATTAATATTGCAATTTAGCAGGAAAACAGATCCACTATATACTTGCTTTTCACACGAAATCTGTTTGCCCCATAACTATGGTTTTCCTTTTTTTTTTTCCTCTTTTTTTTTTTTTTTTTAATTCACCTATAAAAAGCCTGCTGGTGTTTCCCATTCTCTTAATGTGCAGCCTGTTATAATGGGGGAGAGAAAAGAGTATCTTTTGACAGTTAATCCCATGTAAAAGGACTCGATGCTTTCAGCTTCGTCAGTGTAAATCCTGATTAATTCAATCCCAGTTCATTGCAATGGTGTGGGGTTTGTACCAATGTAACTGAGCCCAAAAGTAGGTGATAAACATGGAACTCATGGATCTGTAAAGTGTTTTGAGATGGATTTGTTAAAGTAAAATTCCAACTAGGGACAAAAATGTGTATGAAAACAATGAAAGAAATATGTAGCTTTCAAGCTTGGAAAAAAAATCTTGTATAACAGTCTTTGTTATCTAAAGTAGCCAGGAGCTAAGATCAAGTACTGCAGTCAGCTTGCAGAAATGCACATGAAGCAGGATAGTGAGGTGGAGCCGAGGCCACAGGGCTGACTGCAGAATCAGGAAAAGAGTCACTTCTACCAAGGGGAAAAGTGAAATCACACTTCTGCCTGCATTTCAGATTTATCTGCGCAATTAAATGATTGTGTATATAGCTTGGTACAAAAGCATTCAATTACATAATCCCAGTGGGAGGAACACTTTGCAATGTCTCTCTAAGTACGTTGTCTTAGTGAAGGAAGCTGCCTATCTAAAACCAAGTCAACATATGTGGTAAAAAGTAGTTTTTGCTCTCAGATTAGAAACTGATATCCCCCTCTCAATTTTTATTTCTCAGCCTATTTTTTTCACTCCTTTCTCTTTCAGAGACTCTGCAAACAACACTGAATTCCAGTATAAATGGAGTATAAACAAAGTTCATATATGGTATAAGCATATGAGACCCACACCGGAATGGTATTAATTTAATTTTAGTTAGATTGATACTATTGTAGCTACAAGTGAAAGGCCCTGTAGCAGGCCAAAGGCATTTTAGACATAGTGTTTCCTGTGCAAACGCTTAATTGCTATGTATAACTACAGTTAGCTTAAGAACCTGTCTACCTACTCACATTCTCTTCTTATATCTCAAGGTTTTTGATGGGTACGGAGGGCTGCTCACAGGAAGTAATATGCAACTTGAGTTTTATTTGCAAATAAGCATTGCATGAACTATTACCTGATATAGCACCAAGCACATACTGTTCAGTAATAATTAGCAAAGGATGTTGTCTGAGCAGAGAAGCTTCATGCTTCAGAAGTGTTCTTTGCTTCCTTGTAATGTAAGTTTCACCAGAGATTTAATTTTCTTACATTACACAGTAAAATGTATGAGGAATCACATTTTCTCTTCTAAATGTGTGAGTATATATAAACTATAACTCATTCAATAGGATTGCAATGATCATTTTCTTTTCCCCCTTAAGAGATGGCACTAGATGTATTCTCAAAGAATAGCTTAACTTGTTAATTGAGCCGACATATAAAACCACCATGCTATATGAATGTCAGAAAGCGGTAGTTTGAATATGGAAATTTGTCACTGAGGAATGTCTAGACTGTATATTAGATTTCCATTAAGTTAGAGTGGGTTAGAAAAAGAAATATTAAGGTTTAGAAATTCATAGTGGAAGTTACTCAGCTTACAACATCAATTTGCAACGCTATGCCCTCAAGTAATCAATGCAAGTTCAAACAAATAACAGTGCTGCTATGACTTTCCCAATAGACGGCACTGCTGGAAATGCTTCCTATACTTAATAAGTAAATGGGCTTTCCTGGGAGCAAAACAAAGAGTGACATGTTGTCTCACAGCCAGTAGCAGTGGTACAAGATGATTTGTCAGTTTGGCTTTCTTGAACATAGTAACAGCTCAGGATTGCACATCGTAAGTACTGCTGCAAAAAGAAGTGCAGGAGTTTCTTGTTGATAACCTGGGTCCATTGATCGCCTTGCTTTGTTAGCATAAAGAAGCCTTTAAATTCTGCCAGCACAGTTAGAACTAGCTGTTGGCATCTAGGCAGTGCTCAGACTGTTCACATTTTAATTGCGAGAAGACAGAGACATGGGTCTTTCTACAGAAGCCAGACAAGCCGAGTGCATTTACTGGAGCGCTCTCGGGCGCACCATGATGCTTTTCATTGTCTCCAAAATCAGTCTTCAATGAACTGAGCAAAGATTCTCCTACAATGGCAAGTTTACCAGGCCTGTACTTTTCTTTGGAAGTTACTAATGCAGCAGGTTTTCTCAAAGCAATGAGAAAGCAGTACAGGATTGCTGGAAAGCCTGCAGCCTCAGAGTCATTTTAATCCCTCGATGCCTTCCACTGCCTCCCCCTCGGCCACAAACGTGCCCCTGTTCAGCCGGGACGGCAGGTGCTCAGCCTGCTCTGAGCACTGCAGGGGCAGAGCAGCTCCCGGCACGTGTACTGGCAGCTGTTCAGAGGCAGACACGAGGTCCTTCAACAACTGCACATAATTCAGATGACAGCTCTGGAGATGTTACCGTCTAAATTAATGAGTTCACTTTTAGACAATAATTGAATTAAAATGTAAGAGGGAGTAAATAGTAAGTGCTCGTATGCGCTCCTCCTGCATTTGCTTTTTTAATAAGATGAGCTTCTTGCCATTTCAGTGAAACTCGGAAATATTTACATTACCGTTATAATGCCCAGTTTGTGTGTATGGTCACATTTCAGTAATGAGAACTCAGATACAAAGACAGCACAGCGCAGCGACTGTTGTGTTATCTGGTACTATGAAGACAAATGGAAAAGTAGCTGTAAAGAATATGAAAATACGGAAATATTATTTCCAAGTGTAGAGAGTCTGCTGGGGAAGTGGGAAGGAGGAGGAGGAGAATGTTTCTTCTATGTATCTGATTTAACAAAGTACTTATATATTTTAGTTATATTTAAGTATAAATATTACTACTGTTGATTTCAATGAAGATAGCAAAGGGCATCATCAGCTTCTACAACTTGTACTTCTACAACTAAAATTTTGATCAAAAACAGGTGCTTTAAAATAGACTTAACTTAGTACTTGCAAACTCAAGAGTTCACTGTTAACCACTGAAAAATGCAAAAGACCAAAGAAAGGTGGAAGTATCTCTGCTGGTAAAAATCACAGCCCAAATGAAATGTGGGGGAAACTGAGTGACTCTGAAGAATAGGCTTGGATGTGGTAGGATGTGTAAATAAAATGACGATGTAACGTGAGGTTTAGATAACAAATCAATTGGAGTAAACAGGAAGAAACTGTAATTTTAAAATTGTGCTAGATTAATTTGAGAGCAGTACTAAGGAAGTAAAAATTCGCCAATTAATTCTCCCTGAAATTATGATGGCTGTGGCATACAGATGAACTCTGGAGAGCAGTTGGCATAATCCTCATAAGTTCCAGCAAGGGAGATCATAAAATGAAGTTCCACTTAGTGATACCTGTCTTTGTGTGATCCCTGGGAATACAGTTTTCTTTACCAGCTTTTTTCCCCCCATCCTCAGTGGTTGATATTGTTCCAGCAAGGAAATCCTGGTGGCTTTCAGAAGGGCAGCAGCAGAGCTGGTGATACTGAATATGATGGACTAGAAGCTGGCTCATTCTTAGTGTGTTCTCTGTCTGGGCTTTGTTGATATTCACTTTCCTCACCTATTTCATAATAACACCATTGATTTAGTGGTTGAATCGTAAGAGTCAAAAGAACTGAAATGTGCATCAGAGCTTTCCCACTAGTTGGTGAGTTTTTCAATTAACCATTTATCTTCCATTTTCTATCTCCATAAAATGGAAACTACTTGTCCAAAAAAGCCAGAAAACCAAACCCCACCCCAAATGGCCACCAAATGTGAATCTAGGACATTTTTATATATGTTAAATTGTTTCTAATTTTATCTTCTAACCAATTTTAGTTAAAACTATGGCTTTTTTCATTTTGAGTGAATGAATATTAATATCCACTAGGAACTGTTCCCATAGTTGAACTAAACGAGCTTCCCGTGAACAGAATTCTGGAGAAGACTAACAAGTGTCTGCTCAAGTAAGTGTAGAACATGCTCATTTTTTTGGAGAGTCCTTAACTCTGATTCCTGAGAAATCAGGATAATTCAGTAGAGCAAAACCAAGTCTTTTTTTCTAATCAATACTTACTTGGATTTTTCAGTTTTTCCCATTCCCCAGTTGAAATTTCCTGTGTCTTGTAACCATTTAACAATACGTCACTAACTATCTATTATGTCCTGCCTTACTCTCTTTTAGATGAAAGAGCC
This sequence comes from Egretta garzetta, assembly GCF_000687185.1. NCBI lineage: Eukaryota > Metazoa > Chordata > Aves > Pelecaniformes > Ardeidae > Egretta > Egretta garzetta. Next base: position 792,132 of record NW_009260397.1, on the reverse strand, counting down.
ATGTAAAAAAAGAAATTGCCGACCCCTGTGACTGAATTTGAGCGATAATGTCAATGGAATTAACACATTGCCATTGTTGAATGGTCTCCTGTGGCTATATAAACATCAAGGTAACACATTTCCAAAGCAGACGACATTACTGCTGTGATGCTGTTGTTTTGAGAATATTTCCTTACTGCCAAAATACTGATGTAGATTTAGCATTTTGCCTGGTGGAGGATGTTTGGGGGGGAAAAAAAAAAGGTTGATTTTGCTACTTTTATTTTTGCTGAATTCTGGTTTATTTGCTGAAGAAAACCTATTACATTGTTTGACTGAACATGGAATGAGAGCGCAAGTACGTGGAGGTTTATTTAAGATGACTTCTTATTGGCAAATATATTTAAATGACAGCTCCCTTTAAGGGCCTAATTCCACTTCTGAAGAAGGCCTTCTGGAAAAGCTGGGGCAGAACTGCCTTCAGGAAACCCAGGATTCTTCAGCCTGGGGAGAGTTTGCTGGAGAATAATTGCCTCCCGCACTAGCTTCAGCCATTAGTGTTAACTTTCATCTCTGTGAACAGAAATAGACTGAGGCTTTAATACCTTTGCTATGTTGCTGAGCGAAATGTTGGTAAGATGCAAGTTTTGGTTTTAACTTTGAGGATGGCAAACAAATCAGGCTAATCAAATGACTTTATAACTGTGATAATCCCAGTGTAGGCTCATTGTCACTGTCTCACCTAATGCAAGAGAAAAATTGTGGATGTTGCACAGAAACTATTTTTAATTCTTTGTGTCACAAAACCATTGACAATGGCTGCACTACAGAAGCCAGAGCTGATCAATTAGGACATGCAGACAACAGTAATGATTTCCTTTCTTCTGAGCTTCCTGATCCCGGTTGAAAATGGAAAAAGAACCTGTATTTCTACAAGTATATTTTAGTTTGTCTGCCGGTAAGAAAAAGATATTAAGTTCTAAACCAGAACCTTTTATCTGACAAGTTCCCTTCCTAAATACCCCTTGTTATGTGAGTTTTACTTCTCTGCAGTCACCCTTAAACAATGTTTGCTGCATTTCTACTAGTCGGAGACCATAACCCTGTATTGAAAGGTGGGATGTCAATCTCAACGCTGACCTCATTTACCAGGTAAAGACAGACATGTCCCTCTCCAGAATCAGTGAGACACTCCCACTGCCTCTACCAGAGCTGAATCAGTTCTGGAAAAAAGGACTTCAGTTTGCAAAGCTGAATCTGTCACTTTCATGAACATTATGTCTGAAACAGGAGAGAGGGAGGCATTGTCTGCCCTGCTTATTTGCTGCAAGAACAGCTCTGGCTTGGATTCCTCAAAGGAGGAGACTTTTTGGCACAGACGATGTTCTGTTTCTGGACTGCTCTTGGGTGACAGGGTAGAAAAGAAGGTTGTGATGGGAGGAGCTACGCATGGCAGGAGTTTGTCAGGGCATGGAAAATGACTTGGTGAATCATGAACACTGTGCATGAGTTAAATACACTAAGTGGACATGGTTTGTGTAAATTGAAGTCCTTTTTCTCCCTTGAGGGCTGTTTGAAGCTCTCTAGTAAACTTTGTGCTTCAGAATTGCAGAGAAACTGCCTCTTTAATCCATGGATCAATCTTTTGTCAGCCCTAACACACTGGCTGATGGCTTTGGTGTATCTCCACTGTCACCCAAAGGCACTTCTTGGGAAATGAAACCCAGTGGCTCGATAACTTGTCACCTTTCCCATCACTCTGGCCTAGGCTTAGGAATGCTCTACCAGGCTCAGCAACATTTAGACTGCAGTCACACCTCCCTTGGGAGTCAATAGCTGGTCTTCTGTGAATTACGATGTGTGGAAATATAGGATTTTATTTTTGTAAGTCCTCAGCTGGGTACAAAAGCTGATGGCAGGACCCTTGAGCCCAGCAAGAGGATACCAATAGCAGAAGCATGAACAACCCCTTCCTATTTTTTTTTTCTTCACTGTGGCTTCCCTCTTTTCTTTCTACTCTCACTTTTCCATACGTTTTTCCCCCACCATTTTTTTTTTTTTTTTTTTTTTTTGGCAAGTACACAGGATCTCCTGAACAAGTAAAGGAACAGCTCTTCTGAAGAACAGCAGTTATGGAGCCCTTCTGTACTTCTTTAGGGTTCTTCAGGAAACTTGTGTGCAGATGGCTCACAGCACCAGTGCCAAAATGGGCTCCAGCCTTCCGACAGTTGCAGCTTTGGTCAACGGCAAATAACACCAGGGATAATGCCAGGTAGGAGAAAATGGTCCATTATCCGAGTCACCTACTATGCTTGTGATTTTATCACCTCAGACTATAGTAAAGTAGTTGTATATATACTGTGAGACCTAAACATCTAGCAGAAAACCCTGTGGGGAAAATTAAGCATGATTGCTATAGTTTATTTCCTGTTAATTGACAGTAGGGCTCCATCATCAAGGTTCTGAACAAAAGGCAGGCCTAGCTACTGTTCAGGGTTGTTGGAGTTCAAACTTAAGCATGAAAGATTCTTTGATTCTTTGACACTTGATTTGTGCTCTGACTCCCTTCTGGACGATTAGTGTTTCAGATATGGAGCCCTCTTTAAAAACTCGGGCAACTTTGAAACATATCAGTGTACAGTGTGAGCGCAAATCATCTCAGAAGAGAGGCAGAGCTACTATCTCAAGAGACAAATGAGGATGAAGAAAATGGGTAAAGAGGAAGGCTTTGTGTATTGTGTTAGCTGTCTGGCATGTTCTGTTGGTAGTTGCAGTTTTTTGCTTCTAGGGGAGCACTAGGTAAGTTCTAGTACCAACCCTGAAGTGACAACACTCAGTTCTGCTCTCTCCCGCTGTGCAGACACATGTTCCCTCCTTGCAACTACTAGCTTCAGGCCTGGATCCTCACTCTGTCTCCCTGACACTGATGAACATCATGCCTTTGGACAGTGTCCCCTACAAGTGAGAAGCTGTTGAGAAGGCTGATCCCCCTTTCCCCAGACACTCCATCCAGATTCTCCAGCTTTGGAAGAAAGATTCTCCAGTCACTGGAAGAAAGAACCAGTCTACTTCCAGAGAATTAAGATTACCAGTGAAGCAAATGAAGCAGTGTGATCATGTAAGAGAAGCCTGGACATTTCCCTCTGCTTGAATCTGCGTCAAATGTGTAGCACTGTAATCTGCAGTCCATACCTAACCTCTGGTTACTTCGCATCGGGAAGCAGTCTGTTCATATGCCACTAGAATATACATTCTTCTTCATGGCCCCAGAATTCATTTAGTAGTCATTCAAAGAATAATAGGAATAAGAGATGAGCAGGTATCTCAGAGCCTTCTTTGCTGCTCATGTGAAGGCAGGATTGTTCTCTGCAATACTACTGGTTTGTGCAGAAATCATTTAAAAGTCTAATACAATAAGGGCTTTGCCTGTTTTTCTGTGAACAGGCTGCTCTTGCACAGCCAATATGTTTTTTCCTAGATACTCAAATTGCTTCTTTCTCATTTTCATCCCTACTAATGAAGATAATTATATGCCTTTGTAGCATATTAATTCCTCTGTCATCTGTATGTTTACACCCTGCAGACATGTTCATTTCTTCTTTGTGCACAGAGCCATCAGTCAATGAAGGTTTACTTACCAACTCTAATAATCTTTTCAGCTCATCCAGCCTCCCTCCAGTTCTCCAGTAGCTTTGATAATAAGGTGATAAGAATTACATGTAATTTTACCAGTTTGTTTTACAGCAGACTAAGAGAAAGAAGCCCTGACACTTCCCTGCTCAACTATATGCTGTTTTCACACACGCATCCTGTGGTTATATTTCCTTGTTGGAAACAAAAGCATCACACTTATTGCAGAAAACCATATAAACTATCGCTATGCTGTAGCCTTCTTAATATTACCATGTTTTTTATAGGTGGATATGGCTGAACATCACTGTCTTCAAAAGAAAAGTGTGCTACTAAGCAACTCTTAGGGGAAAATCTGGAGGTGGGGGCGAGGAACTGCAGAAGTCAGCAATTCCTCCCTTGAACAACTCCTTGGCAATATGATGTGAAGGGAGGAGAAATAGTTCTATCCTGGAGAGGAACTACAAGACAAAGAGGTCAGAAAGTCATAACGGGGGACCACGAATGGGCTTAGATTTTGTATTTTTGCCTCAGATTTCTGCTAATCTAAACCAGTCCTCCCAAACTGCTGTCATAACTTCTCCACTCTGTCCTGTAGAGCACAAGGGCTCTTTAGATCTGGTAGGCTCCCTCTGGTCCGTGAGCAGTTATTTAAAAATGAAGTAGAATACTAGCAGCTTCTCCAAAACCACAGCTAACTGCAGGGATGCAAGCGGGTTGATGCCATTGTCCAGTCCTCCTGATTGCTTCTGTTGTCTTTGGCTCCAGATCATTTTGCAGCTGATGCACAAACACCAGCCCAGGTTCTATGTGGTGCTGACCAGCATGGATGCCTGCACCTTACCCTGGAGCATGATAGCTGCCTTTACATTTCTAGAAATTATTTTTATGGCTGTGACAGCCTATCACAATTCCAAGGTGACCTTTTTAATCTCCTTTTTTTCACTCCATTCGTCTTTGACTGAGACATGAGACAAAGGAACATCTCTCTCTCAATGCAAAATGTACATAAGCAGGGAGAGAGAGATGGGCAGCAATTTGGACTCTAATGCCATTGAGTTAGAGTATATACAATATAAGTTAATTAGTTTAAGTTAGAGTATATATACAATTAGTATAATGGATTGGTTTTCCTACTATAGACATAATAAAACCCCCTAGAATCCTGCAACTGAATTTTGCCACAGCTTTGTGCAGTAGAAGGCTTTGAAACCTCAGACCATTGCAGTGGGGTAGTCCCCAGAGTGCAGGATTATTCTCAACATTTCTTCTTCTGAGATTGCTTCGGGTCAGCTCTTGAATTCATGTAGCAGGAATATCGTGAAGACACAGAAAAATTAAACACTGAATTGTCCTGTCGTAACCAGTCCTTAACAAGTATGTGTGAAATGTATCTAAAGACTTGCTTGACCTTGCTGACTGTCTTTCCCTGCTGATATTTTTTTTTTAACCCAGTCTCCTGGTTTCAGCTCAACTTGGCAAAAGTGTAGAAGTCACACAGATGAGTTAGGTCCTATGGGTTTCTTGAAGATGCTCTGTCTGAGGCAATGGCTGCAATGTGAGTTAACATAATAGTAGACAACAGAGAATCCAAACAGGAAAGCTCCTTTTTAAATGCCTCAGTCATGAGAAAAGTGTCAGTCGAAGCTCAGGGTGGGTCACAAGGTATGTGTTGTAGTAATGCACAAGTGTGAGTATTCCTTGCACTTTGTGATAATCTGGCTGTTTTGTTTTTTTAACTTTGTATTAGGAGGAAGAAACTGAGCAGCACCAAGCAGTAAAGCAGGGAGGAGGAGGAGTGCTATGGGCTCCTTGGCGGTGAGTCCAAACCTGCGTTGCAGACAGACTTAATTCTCACAAATCTGACCGCAGCAGTAGCTCCCTGCAGAAGCTTAAACCAGTAACTGCAGTTAGGGGGTGGCAAAACCCGTGACCTTATTATTGATAACCATCTAATCTGTGCTCAGAAGGAATGCTTGCTCTCAAATATGACTTTGATTTCCTCCTGCACACTCCCTAGCACTCTTCTTAGCAGAATTTAAATATTTCTGTTGAATTTACATATATTGTTGTTTGTGGTTGGCAGGCATAGATTAGGTTGTAAAGTGCCAGTCATTTAAAAACAGTTTTGCCATCACAAAAGCAAAGATTGTGTTTTTAAGGCTGGTGCCTATTACATGTGTGATGTGATCACTAGGTTAGAGAGGAGAAGATTATGCCTAAGTAGATGAAATCCAGTATTTTCAGTATAATGCAGTCATTGCACACCTCTATTGTCCTCGGTCCGAGTGGAACTTGCCTGTATAACTGTTCGGATAGCTCAGAGCTATGGGTCATCCCTTGGTTTCTCAAGGAACTGCAACCGATTTATTTAAATCATTCACGTTCCTGATGTTCTTAACAACTTAGAAGCATTTGTCCACTCTAGTAGGGCTAATTTTTAATTTATTTTTCTAAACACATCTATCCAAAATGATGCTAGGCTTTTATATTCACAGCGGGGAGCATTGTGAGGTTTAAATATCCCTTTAATCACTAAGGATGTAATAAAAACAAGAAGAGTTCTTTGAGCTGCAGAGTGTTACCCAGGGAAAAATCTACTCTGGAGCTTACAGATGTGAGCTGAAGAGACAAACTGGGCAATAAAATCCACAACTACGGACCAAACCGGCTAAAAGTTGGTCTGTAGCTGCCCATCAGGAGCTGAGACTTGGAGGGGGGAAAAGGCCATTCAGCACCTCTAGAGCCATAAGAGCCAGGTCATAAACATTTCACAATCTGCTGGGTGGGGGGAGGGAGCCGTGGGTCTGTGATCCTGCCTGGGGTTTGTACCCTGGTCCATGACTGCAACAAAGAATGAGCATGAGGAATTTGCTAATATGAGAAGAATGGAGGAAAAAATCTAGACAGATGAGGGACTGCAGGAAAAGGTGGTAGCTGTGACTGATTATGTCAATTCATGTACATTTGTGACAGCCTCATCCCACTGCAGACTTCAGGAGTCCATGAACTCTGACAGGTGCTTTTTTTGTATTCTTGGTGATGTCAAAGGATTCTTACCTGAATATTGTTACTGTGGACACCAGTATCATTTTGCTACAAGGCAATGAACAAGTTGGGTGAGGAAAAAGTACAGCTTAGAGTTTATCCAAGGACTTTCTGCTTAAAATGAATACGTATTTCCAGCTCTTTGTTACTGACTTCAAACTTTCCTACAGATTATGTATGTCCCATCTTGCTCTATATCAGCTTTCAAAAACTGTCTTGCGGGACATACTGCGTGAATCTGTCTTGGCATTCATTCTTTTTTTAAATGGGAGATCCTATAAATAGCTCAGCTCAGACTCTACAGGTTGGTTAGACATCCTCTGGGTTCAGTTCCCTTCTTCCTGTGAGATACATGCGCCGTTGTGTGTATCCTATGGCTATATAATTTTTATAGTTCTTTTAAAAAGAAATTATAAATAATACTGTAAAATGAAAAAAGTAGTCATAAAATCTTAGTAAAATAAAACATGATTTATTGAAAAATGCTCTGAATCAAAATTACTGTGTATGATTTAGTTGCTCTCTTCTCTCATGCCTTCTGATAATTTTAATGATCTTCCTCAAAGTTCTTTAGAGTCAGTAGTGATGTTGGAGGAGTTGAGCTCTACTCAGCTCTGTAGAGCTCACAACAGTTTTTATTTTTAAATTCCAAACCCTTTAAATCTTATCAATTTTCATTTGCTCTTTGAAGACAAAGTTCCTTTGATCGGGAGTTACACTGTTCATTGATTTTCTGGTTTGATTAGAGCCTTACTGTGATGAACAGTACATGGAAACTTCCTTATGAAACTGAGAGAGTAAATCTGTGCTGGCAAAACAAAGTAACCTGCAAACTTGCATGACTGAAGTCTGGCTTTTTATCTGTTGGTTTCATGGCTTTACAAATGGTTGCGCACCAGCAAAAATAATCTGCTGTGGAAACCAAAGTAGCATGACATTGTACCTGCAATCTCAAAAGTCCAAAAAGTTTAGATACAAGCTTCTGGGTCTGGGCTGCTGCTTTTTCCTGAGAGTGCTGCAGCATTGTCAGCTGGGCTTCCACTCAGCAAAATCCATTCTGCTCAGGATTTTTTTCTGGTCTCAATTCACAGTTAAGTGAACTGCCAGTAATTTTAAAGCTCTGCATAATGCTTCTCTGTGCATATAAGTGTGTGCGCATGTCTATAAATATAAAAGTATTTCTGTATGGATGTTAAACCAGAGCTGTTTGCTGCCTGTTTTCTAAGGCCAATTCTTTACAGCTCCTGATGGAGACCAGTATGGTTCTGGCTGGGTTGCTGTGTCCCCAGGTGCTGGGAGGAAGAGAGGAGGAGAGGAAAGGCAGTGCTTGCAGTGTGGTGCTTGGTGGCCCTTTCCTGTGCTGTGTTGCAAAGCTGTTCTTGCTGCTGTCAAGTCCTTTCAGTATGTATTTTTTGTGGATTTGAGTGGGACAGAGTGCTGAGCTGTGTCTGGGAAACACAATGGGTTGACAGGAAAACAGTGCACCTAACATCAGGAGTCTGTGAAAACTTGAAAGAGCTCTAGACAGAAATATTTTGCATTTGACTCTGGACTGTAGCCTTTGAGGCCAAACTCAGCCTTCAGTGTTAAGTGGCTGCTAAGTATTTCCCTTCTTGTCTCAATGCTAACTAACTGCTGGGAGAAAGGTGCATATTCCAGGAGGGCTGGGGAGGGCGGATATGATAAAGAGGAGACAGAAGAGCATCCTCTTCTCTTTAGTTCAGGAGCACAGCTTTGTGGCCAGATACTTCAATCCACAAACCTGCAAGAGGAATGGCCTTGTGTTAAACTTATAACGTACAACTTCTCATTTACATGAGCCACTTTCACATGTTCCCTTCCAAAACAGATCCTGTAACTGCTGAAATGCAGCTGCCTTCAGGGTGGGCACAGGCATGTGGCCAGTCCCCGCAGTACGCTGTGCCTGGGTCCAGAGAGCCTCTTGTGACTTAGCGTTGAGCTGTTACCAACAGGCCCTCTCCAACCAACTGTTCCGTTTTGCCAAATGTTATTTTTGCTTTCTGAGAGCATGGGGAAGATTTGGGGGTGATACAATTTGGGGCTCAGCATGGGGTTTTCAGCCCTATGGAGGTCTGCCTTTTGCGGGGCCCCTTGCATGGGTCCCAGGGTAGGAACATCTGGACAGCAATGTACATGTAACATGCCTGAAGACACCAGACAACTTTTCCCAGAAAAAAGCAATCAAACCCAACTGTAAGAAGGGGAGGAAAGGTGCCATTTCCCGCTATCAGAAGAAAATGCTGTGTTATGTGAGCTGCCGTAAGGAACTGGATAGGAACTGTTCCTTATGCTACATGATAGGAAATTATGTGTACTGCTCCTTCAGAGGATCTCAAAACACTTTGCAAGCTTTTTTCCTTCCTGTAGGCACCTACAGAGACTTGCTGATAAAGCTGCCCAAATGCAGGCTGTGCCTGTGCCGTCAGAGCTCAGCTGCTCTGTCCTGACCAACCCCGCTCTGTCCACTCGGTAAGCTCAGTGCTGTCTGAGGACTTGCACTTCTATTTCCTTGTTTTCTGTATGAGATGTTGGTCACTAACAAGGATGAGGAATCACATGCTGTAGGGCTGGCACAGCTGTAGGAGCAATAGTTTCATCAGGTTTTTTCTCTGGAAAAACATGGCTTTTCCCCATGGCCCTGTGTGCGTAATCAGGCTCTGTTTGCTCTGCAGCGAGCTTGAGCCTGTAGGGGCAGGTTTGTGGATTCTGAAGCCATCTGGATAGTCTGAGGCCACTTCATGTTATTAAGTATGAAAATAAGTAGCTATCAGTGTAGGGCTATCTACTTATTTTATTTGGGGTCCTGACAATGACACCTTGTTTCAGAGGGGAGTGTCTCTTAAATGCAGTTTGCACTTCTCCCTGTTATTTTTTCTTGCTTGTGCAAACTCGGGCAGACAACACTGCTTCACTTAAGCCCGGTTTTATTAAAGATGATAGGATAGTGCTTTCTCAGAACCGTGTGCACAAAGGGAAGTCTGCACGGGTTGGGTTGCTGGCTGCTGCACCCGAGCACTGATACAGATGAGCAATGATCCAAGACTGGCTCTTTCAAAAGATCATTATTAATAATTTGGATTTCTGTTGCATTTCAGCAGTCACCCGGACAGTAACTTTATGCCTCACACTTGATCTTGCTCTCAGGGCAGAATGCTGTCCTGGAAGTACCTCCTAGACAGAGGTGGTGCATCCTGCGCAGCCACTTGCAGACTCAGATCCGGGTTGCTGAAGCCTCCTGCTAGCTGACACATGTTATCTGTTCTCCCGGAGTCTGAGAGCCCCAGACACCAGCCAGAGATGGCAAGATGATCACACCATCTCAGAAGGCTCCCAATTCAGAAGGTAAGAATGAGGAAGGGTATGTGTGCAGAGCAGTCCCCTACAGGGTCCTGTTGAGTGCTAAGGGTTAAAGCTTCATTTAAGGTGGGAGTAGTGCCAGAAAACATTTGCCTTGCTACAAAACACAGAGGGGAATGTTTCTTTCTAATCACCTCCTCAAAGAGATGCAAAGCAAAAGCTCTTGGCCTCTGCTTTTGTCATCACACATCCCCTCCCTTCTGTGCTGCCCTACCTCGTCCCCTTCAGCATAGCAGGAGAGCCTACTGTTAGAGCTAGGCACAGCAGGATTTTTACCTGCTGCTGTAAATGAGCTTGGAGCAGAGCTGTGTATGTCGCTGACTTACACGTCAGATCCACTATCTCTCCCATCCCTTTCCACCCCCCCAGCCTCCAATTTGCCAGTGAATTGTTAGACACCAGCACATTCACCTCTGTCTTCCCAGCAAACTGCCTGAGGGCGCTCCATGGACAGACAGACAAGAGGGTAATGTGCTAAATTCCCCCTTTGCTAGTGATGAATTTCATGGGGATTGCTCCTGTTAGCCACACTTTCCAGCAATAGTAACAAATTCACTTTTTTTTTTTCACTTTTAAAACCTTTGGTGCAACTAGAATGGCTGGGAGAAAGCTAGTTGTTAACTAGTCATGGGTAATTAATGACTCCACCTTCCCCATCAATCAGCTGGGAAAAGACAAAAGGATTTGAGTACTTGTGGCAAATGTGTGTTCTCTAGACATACTGATACGCAGTGTGCAAATGAAGTGGCAGCAGGAGACCATCTCATACCCTTTTGTGGAAGAAGCAGCAAGTCATGATACACATCCCACGCTCTTGTCAGGTGAAGAGTCTGAAATTCCCAGTGCTGCTGCTGCTGTTGTGCAGCTTCATACTGTGTGGGATGTTGATCCATCTTGCTGCTAGCTTGAATCTGACCCAATTTTTCTTCTGTTTTTCCTTTTCAGATTCTGATTATGGTTGTCTTCCGCTTTCTACAATTAAAATACTAGCATTAGAAAAGCAGGACATGGAGGGGGCAGATTTGATGCTGGCTTTCCTTTTGTAGCAGAGCAGAAAAGCATTTCTGCGTCCTGTTTTCTTTATGTCTGGTAGCGGCTGTGCAAGTACAAGCAGGGGAGATTTGACCTTGATACCATTTTCAGCTGATCTTTTCCCTTCCAATTTATTTTTCCTCATTTGTAATAAACTCCAGGTGAATTACAAGTTGATGTTGCTCCACCACATTACAGTCTCCTGCTCAGGGTTACTGAGACTTCCCAGTTCTGGATGTCCCCAGGTTAGCTGAAGGAGAAGAGTCTGTGGTGTTCTGTATTATCCAGTAGTTTTAAAGGAATGTCAGGAAGGCTGGATGTGGTCCTTCAAAGGTGCCAGGATCCTCATATAAAATCCTCCTCAGGACTTTCTGAACTCTTCAACCCCTTTCTTTTAAATGTTCTTCCCTGCCACTCCAAGCATTGGCCTTTCTCTCCCTGCCTAGTACTGGGATGACTAAAATTCAATATACTATTGAAAAAGAGCCTGTCCCTCCTCTGTTTAAACTCCTTTGTCCTCTTTGCATGTCCTTGCATTGCCTGCTCCAAAAGGCAGTAAAAGCAGAACTAAAGGGATGTTGCTTGGTTATAGAAACTGACTAAATAAATTCAGAATATGTTTTGCATGTCAGACTAAAGATCAGATGGCCCAATAACATCACTGACAAAATAAATAAATGTTTATTGTATTTGGGAGCAAAACTAGACCGTGAATCAGCTGCAGCCTTATAGCAATGCTCTTTGAAATGAACAGAGCTCCTGAATTTGCTGTGTGGGATCCAACATGGGCCCATTGAGACCAATATCCTGCTTTTGACCTCCTTCTTTTGAACATCTTTGACCTTTAAATGTTAGTATAGCAATTTCTGTACATGAATGCATAGAACTCCCTTCTTCACTGAGGTGTAGTGGCTGTTCTGTGCCCTGCAGCATGAGACTTGATTGCTGTCTCTTAGCACTTGTAAGCACTTGTAAGTACAAAAGCTAATGGTCACACTTGCAGAATAAACTAATTAAGGGAAAATGCTCAAGTCCTTCAGTTTTTGCTCAGCCTTCCTTTCAGTAAGAGTGGTGACTTGAACAAGGCCTAAAAACCAGTGCCTGATCCACCATGACACTCTTGGATCACTTGCACTAGCCCTGGAAGGTGCCAGCCAAAGTAGTTTGGTGCCAGTAAAATTATATGCTAGTATGGCTGTGTCATTAAATAATTTTAATTTTCACTCATGAAGCTCAGCTGAAAAGATACTGCATGTAGAGCAGCCTCAGTCCTGAGCTTTAGAACAGATCTGATGCAAAGGTGAGGACCCTGCCATAGAAAATCAGCACAATAGGAAAATTAACTGTGCAGTTAAAGCCTGTGAACAGAGATTGGCTCGGTAAGTAACGTTATATCATCAAATGTGTTTCTGTTAGTGGAGAAGACATCTGTTGGTGAATGAATGTGTTGCTGCAGCATCCCAGTCATGAGAGCAAACTTTACCACAGGCTGTTAATCACCCACTTGGGAAGGAACAAGCACAATACAGTCCTGATTCTGATACCAGAAATCAAGAGCAAAATGATTCTGTACTTTGGAGATTAAAATTATATCAAATCCTTGGAATACCCAGAAGGAAATTTTTCCTGCTTGCTATTTAAGTGATTTTTTTGTTTTGTAGGTAAGTCTTCAACTGATGTTTTTGGTCTTGTCTCTATTTGTTTAAAAGTGCGTTAGCAGTAAATCAAGGTGCATTTCCCCTGTAGGGTTTCCTGTATGTCAAAGCCATGTTAATTCTCTTTGATTTTCTTCCCTTAGCCCAGCCATTGCTGCAGATCCTTCCTCTCTTTGTCCCTTTGGACATCAAAGGATCGCAAGGGGACAGCCCTGGCGAGAAGCTCCTCCCTGCTCATTAGCCTCCATAAAACAGGAACTCACCTTGGCTAGCTGCGCTTGGAGTCCCATCCTCATTCCGGTCACTCTTGACACTGGATCTCAGAAGGAAGGGCTTTTACTTGCTTCAGGAAATCAGATGTGCTTTTGAACTGGACTATTTTGGCTCCCCTTGTAAGAACTCTGGTGGCTCTTTTGGCCGTGCAACCTCCTAGACTCCACAGTACATGGAAAAATGCAAGCTTTACCAGGTAGGTAAAGGACTCCCTCCTTTTCCTTATTGTGCGGAAAGATCCTAGACTTATGCCAAGAACATACAATAATTTTGTAAAGAGAACAAGTGCTCCTGAAGGGTTACCAGTATTTACAGTAGTGTGCATGTGGCTCGAGAGGATTTCTAAAATGTGGGTTTGTTTTTGGTTTTGTTTTTTTTATTGGGAATAGATGAGAAATTGTGGGTTTGGGTGTTCTTTGTGAGCCTTGGAAGATCTTTTGTAAGGTAGCAAAGGTTTACTCACAATTGTGCCCAAAACTCCCTTATCCGTATCACTTTGTGCAATGTGATCGTTTACTGAAAGCTAGAGGTGTTGTTCGTATATAGTCTGCAAAGTACCCTGAGTTCCTTCAGGTTGAAGGCCACAGAAGGTTTGGAAATATTTGTTATATTGCTAATACTAGTTCTGATACAAACTGTCTGGTTTTTCTTTTGTTTTTTCTCCGCCCTTTGAAAGTATAAACCCCAAGCAGACGTACCCCACCTCTACCAGGTTGATGCCCAAACACAGGATTTTTGTGATTCCCTTAGGATTTTATTTATGTTTTTCTTCATCAGTCCATCTCATAGGATGTTGTTAACCTCTTCTGTGTGGGGCATGGTTGGATTGGGCCCAATGACAGATGTGCATTGGGAAACTTAAGGGCCAGCCCAGCGGTACTGCATTTGTCAGTAACTGAAACCCAAAGTTAGTCTTGGGTTTTACTCTGCATCGGCAGGAAACAACTATTTACCTGGTTTAGGTATGCAGTTCACGTGCGCGTTAGAGGTGACTGGGTATTCTCAGCTTCCTTTCTCTACTTCTGCAATGTGTTATTCCATTGATAAGCAAAATACATGTGCAATGACTCAGAAGATTTCCACCTTCACTGTTGTTTTGGGTTTTTATAAAGAAGTCCATACTGTGTTGATCTGATTCATACTGATTTCTGCCACTTCAAGAGAATTTTTACTTGAAAAGCAAAAGAGCAACAGTGAAAAAAATCACAGACTGTATTACGGTATTTTATCACGTTAAAGATTCCAACTATTGCAGAAGTCGCCCCTTTTTCTTACTGAGCTGTTTCTGGTGTATGACCCCACACAGCAGAAATACTCCAGGTGATGACTGGGTGCATTTGAGAGGTGAAGCCACTGCATTTGTAGAAACACTGTACTTATGTTACTGCCAAAAAGCTTACTGGTTCCGAGAAATGAGGTTCCCTCCAGAGAGTTTGGGTGTTTCTACTGACATTTATGAGATCAGAGGACATGGGGTTCTTTGTTGTTGTTGGCAAGATTAATTTCTTAGAAAGTTTTATATATTTATGTGCATTTCTTCCCTGTGGACACTGGATAGCTGTTAGTGTTGGACTTCTTCACTGAGAAGTTAACAGCAGTGAATGTAATAATAACTAATTATAGGGAAGGTAAGAAGCCTACCTTTTACCTTGGAGTTTTCCCAGTGTTGCAAACTCTATCCCATACTTTGTGGGAAGACTGCAACAGATTTTCTGACATCATACCATTGACAATTAATTGAGGGACTGCTTCAGGTCAGTGGATTATACTCTACCATCTTCTGTCCAAAGATTTTAGCCCCCCCCCAAGCATTACTGAATTCACTCTCATTTCTGTTTCTTTTCTTTCCATCTCCAAGATAGGAAAAGGATATGTACAGCCTATTCTAGATACAGAAACTGAAGGACAAACTGCACTTACTTGTACAAGGACTTTAAAATCAAGCATGAAATAGATTGAAGATCTCTTAATTTTCAGTGCCTTTATTACAGCGACTATCTTCCTTTTCAACCTAATCTTGGCATAAGGAATATGTTTTAAAATGTGCCACATGTGGTGTTACCAACACAATGATAATAATAATGAAAACTTTAAAAATAGCTTAGAACTAAAATTCTTGGAGAATGTTTAAATCTCTTTCAAATAATACTTAAAATAAAAATAAGTTACATAGAAGAGGAAACAATGGAAGTACAGATCTAATGTGTTCAGTTCAGTGCTTGGACACCCTGCCACAAACCTCCTTGTGCTGCAGTTCCAACATTGCGGGCATCTTCGTGGGGAAGATGTGTACGAGAGTCTTGGCATTAGTCACGTAGGCACAAACTAGGAGTCAACTTGAAGTGCCTTGCAAGCCAGCCTTCGGCTCTGCAAAGAAAACCCAAAGTGGATCCTACCAACGGATCCACCACTGCAGAATCCTGCTGAAGCTGGTTGC
>NW_009260397.1:734955-776616 GCF_000687185.1 Egretta garzetta | reverse complement strand
GTGTGGATCCATTAGCAAGCTCACACCATTGCTGGGGTCCGGATCCCCATGCAAACTGTGAATGTCCTGTTTCTCAGCTTCAGACTGTACACACAAAACCTGCAGGGTGAAAGTCATGAACTACATTTTAAAATCTTTGCTGCAATGTTTACTGTATGTGCAGCTCTCTCTCCCTGCCTCCTATAGCATCTCGCTCATACAGGTGCGTTGCGGACTCTTTTTGGTGAAAAACAGGTTATAACATCTGCCTTTGATTTTTAATTCAGTATTGAACTCCCTTCACTTAAATGCCTCTTGATTTCATTGGAAGTCTCCCCTCAGTAAGGACTCCTGAGATCTGCCTTGTTGTAGTCTCATTTAATGGCATTGGAATTTGCTTACAAAAATGTTAATTGTAAAATTCATTTGGGGAAGGAGTGAGCATCTGTCTAGCTAATCAAAATCTGTTTGCATGTATTTGTGACTGGATGGCTCCTGTGGGAAATCAGCCCAATTTTATTGTAACTCCTTTTGATACATGTGCTGCACTGAGCTACCGAATGCATCGTCTCATGGCAGCTTTCATGTCTTTGCAAGAGGATATGGGGGAAGCTTTAGTAAGAAGATGTTAACAGGCTAATCTTAGTGAGCAAACTAGGTGTCACTTCTTAGCCAGTTCATTAATGTTGGATCAAAGCAGAAAAAAGGGTAGAGGATATTTTTTTTAAATGCCTAAAGACCTTTACAAACTGACAAAATTACATTTAAATGTTTTTTGTTTCCTAATACTGTGGGAAGAACCCCCCAGACTCGCATTGGGTTGTTTTTGTGGAAAGATGTCACTTTCTGAAAAAAGCTAATTTCTTTGGAAGTAGTTGTCTACTTTTCGTGCTTATTCTTTTGAAGGCATTACTCGGGAAAGCTGTAACAAGGTGAAAATTCCCTTATTTCTTGATGTGCTCTGAATAAGATCTGATCAGGCTGAGAGGCAGAAAAATCTCCCTTTTAAACAAATAGCCATGCGTGGCTGATAATGCAGAAGTGGCTGCCAGCACCAAAGTGAGGGCTGCTGTGCTGCTGCGAGTGCCCCCCAGCTCGAGCGGGCTTATCAATACCTTGTTCATACCACAGGGCAGTGCTCGCAAAGCCTTACTGTCTATGAAATCAGCCCACCAGTAGCTATACCAGGTCAAGTTTTGACCTAAAATGGAACTGTTGGGGTTTTTTTTTGCCTGGGCTTTTCAGTATGGCAGTGGCAATCTTGTATGTGTTACGATATAATTAAGAGCTTCTATAGGAGGTTTTAATCCAAACAGGTTTACAGAGGAGGTGGATGCCATAAACACCAAAGGCAGTTTCTCCAATAGTTCCCCTTTCCTCTTCTATGGGACTGTCGTTGGTCCTCTGCCTGTAATAGAAAGTGCAGGCACATTGCAGGCAGCTCCTCTGATGTGCCATGGTCTGTTCATGTCCGAAGGGGCACCATCCACTGCCATCACAGGCTCCTCAGTGGTCTGCACCTCCCAAGTCCAGTTCAGACCAGCTATCCTCTTTTCAGAATATTCCACGGTCTGGCCCTGTCACCTCCCTTTCTTGCCTTCACTTACATTTGGGTCTTCCCTCTGTCCCTTCTTTGTCCTCTGGAGAGATTTTTCACCTCTGCTACCACCTATCTGTCGTTTTCTCCCGTTTTCTCCCATTACCCACTGATACACTTAAAATCTTTCCAATCCTTTCAGCTTTCATTTTATGCTCTTGGCAAAGTATTTTGTATAACCCTGATCAGTCTGAGTTTTGGAATAAAAGATGTCAGGTTGAGTTTTTACAACACACAAATCTTTACAAAAGAACTTATCAGCTAAACCGAAACCTATTGGAAAAGCCTTTATGCCTTCTGAGCCTACTAAGTAACAAAAAGACTTTGAAGAAAAATAATGGACTTTCTTTAAGAGGTTTATTGTAGCACAGACTTCCTACTTCTCAGCAGCACCTGGGACCTTCATGGGTGAAATCACGGCGTTCAGCTCCCTGAGCTGAAGCAGCGCTGTGCACTGTGCAGTGGTTTGGGGCTGAGAGGCACCGTGGTGAGACGGGAGGAGGGAATGGCCAGATGTACGCAATCCATCTGTTTACAACAGCGTGCAAAGTTTGGTAGCTCCTTGTACTGGAGGGAGCTGGCACTGGAGGGCACTGGGAGGGCCGATGTGGGTGCTGCATCTCGGGGTGCTGTCTCTGAGCAGGAGGGGCTGCTTCACGCCGGCTGCCCTCCTGCCCAACTGAAATCACCGTTTTCTCTCTCCCGGTAGACGTGAAAGCGCCGTGTGAGGCACTTCCTTCCCCCAGCCTGGAGCCCTACCCGCAGAGTTCCATTGTGGTCACCCTCGAGGACATGGGCCTCTGGATGAAGTTTCATCAGATAGGAACTGAGATGATCATCACCAAATCCGGCAGGTGAGGGGTGCAGGACAGCTGCCCACACCACACCTCTCCAAGTTGTTAACAAAATCTCCGAGCGCTCATTTTTTGAATGGTGGCCCCTAAACTAGTTTTGTAGCCAATTACGAACATCTCCCTGCCCCTGGCAGAAGAATTGCACTTTCAGGATGTCATAGAAGTCCAAGCTGTGAAGTGCAAAAGGTCACTGTGGGGCTGATGTGCTGAGAAAATGTCTGTGCTCTTATCTCAGCACTTAACACTGATGTTCTTCCTGCGAGGTTGCTCTGGAAAGTGCCCTGGGCTTCCTTTGCCTCGGTCACAGGCAGCAGCAGTTGAGCAGTAAATACCTGGTTTTGAGTCTGCATTTGCAGACAAGAACATAATATAGAATAGTAACAATCTGTGCATGCAGAGTACTCTAAAGTTTAAATGAATCATGCATTGTGGAGCTTGCAGTGAAAGAATATGAAATTGTGCAATTGTAATATATTATGTCAAAGCTGCTGTGAGCTGAAATAATCCTTTTGGGGAGGGAGGTAGGTGTCAGAGTTTTTTTGCAGAGTCAGAAGATGAAAGTGGTGGCAGGGAGTACTGGAATGGAAAGCTAGATGTGCTCTTAGATGACAGCACATTTTCTACCCACGCTAGAAAATGCTGTAATCTATCCTCCAGGTCTGCGATAGCTGCAGAAGGCTAGGAACTACGTGCAAATTCCAAATATTTTAAGTTTCCTACTGTTGTGTTACAGGCATCAGAAGAACAAAAGCAGTAACAGTGTCAGGCCATCAGTGACTGCTGCCCTGTTAGTGCCTTTTCCACCTAAGCCCATAGGATTATACAATACGTCAGTAAAATGATAAAAATGTTCAATAGCTGGCTTGTAGAAATACTGCTACCAGAACTTTGCACAACAGTGAGTAAATGTGACCTGCTTGATTGTTGGACAATATCCACTTTATAGAGAAATCCTTATACTGTATATTTAATTTCTCCCTCAGGAGAATGTTTCCACAATGCAAAATCAAAGTCTCCGGCTTAATCCCATATGCCAAGTATCTCATGCTGGTAGATTTCGTGCCAATGGACAACTTCAGGTACAAGGTAAGTACTTCAAATAACAGAAGTTATTCTGTCCTTCCATCTTCATTTGAAGTAGATTAATCTTTATGCTTCACTGGCCAGGCCAATAAATAAATTGTCTTTTGACAAAGTTCAGAAGTGATTGGTGGATTTTATGCCTCTCTGGAGTTACTTGTCAGTTTTGCTTGGGGAGCAGCTGGAAAGGTAACTAATTTTCATTGTAAGCGGTACAGTTTTAATCATGATTAACATCAGACTTCTCTGACAGCTACTGGGAGAAAAGGAGGAAAAATGAGGCCTAAACTTGGAGCTGTTTCGGTAACGTGATCAAGGCTTATAAGAGAGAATCTGCTGCTTGTCAGGACTGTGCTTCAGAGGAGTCCACTAAATCAACAGTGAAGCAAAGTTGCTGGGGTTTTCTATAATGAAAGTCTTTTTTTTTTTTTTTTTTAAGCTCTAGATTTCTGTCTTTCCCTTCACAGTGGAATAAAGATCAGTGGGAAGTTGCTGGAAAAGCAGAGCCCCAGCTCCCTTGTCGCACCTACGTCCACCCAGATTCCCCAGCTCCTGGCAGCCACTGGATGAAAGAGCCTGTCTCCTTCCAGAAACTGAAGCTCACCAACAACGTCTTGGATCAACACGGGCATGTAGGTTGTAGCGTTGTAGCTGGCCTTTGTGCTGTGCTCTTTTGGAATTCGCTGCAGGTGGATGTTAAGGGAAATAAGCGAGATTTGTAAGAAATTAGATCATGTGGAAATTAAAACATATCCAAGTGCCCTCCCTTCCTCAGCCCAGTGCTCTCTTAACTACCTGTGAGAGAAGGCTTTAGTCTGTACTGTCTAGCGGCATCGTGGAGACACCAGTCCCAGATGGGCATCTCCGGTTTGAAATGAATGTCCTGGGAGTCTCCACAGGAGGCTTTGCGCAGTGTGTTGGCAGTGGTTGAACATAGAAACTTTCTCCTTTGTCTGTCTCTGTGCCAGATCATCCTCCACTCCATGCACCGTTACAAGCCTCGCTTCCACATCGTGCAGGCAGATGACCTCTTCAGTGTCCGCTGGAGCATCTTCCAGGTCTTCAGCTTCCCTGAGACTGTCTTCACTTCTGTTACTGCCTACCAGAATGAGCAGGTACAGCGTGCAAGTACTGCCCTTGGACACATTGCTAAATAATCTGTCTTTAGAAATCTTGTAGAGGAAGGTGTCTCCTTTCAAGCTAGTCACCCTGGGTGCCTGTGGACAGTGGAAAGAAATAGGGTCATTATGGTTCCTATGGAAAACATCTAATCTGGGATGAGATGAATCACGCACCTTAATTGTATTAAGTGTGCTGTCAGTGATTAACAGAACCCTAAATGCAGTAAAAAGTATGGGCAAAAGTCCAGCTATAGATACTGACCCTGTATATTTCTCTAGTCAGATGAATCCCACCCCAATCCCTGCTGCCCCTGCCAAAGTCACTTCTCTCTGTCTGTCAGTTCCTAATCAATAACAGGAGCTGCTGGGAGAGCTGAGATACTGTGGCAAGGGCATGCCCAAAACCCTCAGACAAGCTGTTGTGATAAATACTGAGATGAAGGTCTTGAAACAGTAAAGAACCTAACCAGTCACCATTATATTGAATCTTGTTCCTTTTATTTTAAGATTACAAAGCTCAAGATTGACAACAATCCATTTGCTAAAGGTTTCCGCGAGCACGGGAAGAACACTCGAAGGTAAACTGGTTTATTCATCTTAATTTATTTATATCTGGAGTTCACTTGTGAATTTTACCCAAGGCCGTTGAGCAAAACTGTACCAGCTAGCTCTGCAGAGCCTGCTGCATTGTGCACGCTGCATTTGACTGTATCTGGAAATGATGTCCCCCTGTGCAGCCTCCTCCCAAGAGACCTGGAGAGTGGGAGGAGATACAGGATTTCCTACAGAAATGTGGGTGGTATGACAAATTTAAGACCTGCATTCACTTGCAAGCTGGAGCTAGACTGGAGTCTGACATGAACAGCAGTGATAACAGGAATGCACAGTAGATCGTTGTGTCTCTTTGAGATCAGCTAGATTCTGACTTTGGAGGCTCCCTCATTCCCTGTGTGTGGAAAAGCGTCTCCTCCAACAGGAGATTTTGTCTGCAAGAGGGAAGCTGGATACCAATACCAGCGAGATCTTCTGCCTGGTCTGAGGGCAGCCAGTGGATGAGGTGATTAAAAAAAAAAAGCTTAAATGCAACCATAGATTGGCAATAGAGAAGGAAAAAATGTTTTTTTCCAAGCAGAAAATGTTACGAAAATATCTGAGATTTTGTTTTGAGTTATTTTATGCCTGAAAAAAAATCTCATTTCCTGATGAAAAAGGGCAAAACTGACTCTTTTTTCTTAAACTTTGAAAATGTCATAGATTTTCTTTCTCCTCCTAATAGGATCATTTCTGACTAAGCTTAGACTCATTTTCCATTTAGGAAGAAAACTGCATTTCAAGCAAAAGACCCACCCTACTATACATGTACCTGTGTGTGTAGTATGTATATCCAACATTGGGCTATACTTAGAAACTCAGTGTCAAAACCTCCAGTGCTGGGTTTCCATGTTAATTGTGCCTTTTGTACAAATATGAAGTGGGCAACCCCTTTACCGATTTATCCCCAGTATCCTGTGGGGTGAGGACTCTTGCTGGAAGCATACACTGATGGCAGGCAGCGTGGCTAACCCTGTAATTCCACTATGGCAAGAACATTCCCTGAGAGCCCATCTTCCAGGGGTTGTCCAGCATCCCTTGCATATTTATCTAGGCAAAAAGCTTACATACAAGCTACCCCCATGTCTTGTTTCTTTCCCAGGGAAGGACGAGCCAAATGCCAGAAGCCTAGTCCAGCCAAGGGCCAGAAGAGAAAGTTGCCTGAGGAAAAGGAGTCCGGTGCTGAGGAACGTGGTAATATTGATCACAACAAACACAGAGAATGATTTCCAAACAGTGCCTGGGCCACAGGAAGGAAAAGAAACAGCGACGTAGCTCTGCTGTGTCTCCTGGCTGGGGAGAGTGGCCTGGGTGGAGTCCCTAAAGGGTGCTGTCTCTCTGATGGCTTTGAGTCTCTGACTCTTTCTGGCAATGATCCACAGGAGCCTGCTTGCAAGTCGCTTGTCATTACTGACTGCTCATCAGCTCTCTCACCAGCCTCCCAGCCTAGCCACACTTTGTGATCGTACGCTGTGCTTTCATAATGTTTTCTCTTCAGTAGTAATACGAGCTTGCAGCATCACCCGTTGCTTGCTTCTTGGTTCTCGGCGGTGCAGTTGTGCCAGCAATGCTCTTTGTGCAGCTGGGTTGTGATGCAGATGGGGGAACTGATACTGTTAAAAAAAAAAAAAATCTTTACTCTTTCTGTTAAGTTGTTTTTAAGCTTGATCATTCCTTGCTCCAGTTCACGGTGCTGCTTTCAGTAGTACAACTAAGGAGAGAGGGCAGGGCAGGACCGAACACCACAGTGTAAGGGCAGAAAAAAGCTGCAAAGGGCTAGTCCCTTAAGGAAATATGACTACAGAAGAGGTATTAGCGTGTTTCCTTCCACCATCCTGCGATTAATCCAGCTGTCAATGGACCATTGTGAGCTCTGGCTCTCTCTTTCCCCTTCTCATTTTTTTCCATTCTTTCTTTTCCCCACTGTGAGTCAGATTTTGAGAAAGATGAGAATGCAGATGTGAAGGAAGAGAGTAACCCCATCGTGGTCAGCAGCGGATACCCCTTGCCAGCAGAGCAGAGGGAGGGTCTGGCCAGAGAGCAGCAAGTGCCTACGCCGTCCTACCAGACGTATCGGTGAGTCCTGTCTCCTGGTGCTCATTCAAAGCCTTTGACTGATGGGATTTCTCCTCTTCTACTGGGTATTTCCTAAGAAAAACAGCCAGTGGGAGTGAGGAAGGATGCCTTGCTGTTGGACAGCACACCTGGGTGATAGGTGCTAGATTAGCCTGGAGATATCTCCACAACAAAGCCTTTCTGTGTTACTTCAAACCCACTGATTCTGGGCATACTCATGTCTTAGTAGTGCTGTTTATTTCCCTGTCCTGAAATGCTCTCCCAGCCAGCTCTGTGTACCGCAGAACTTGCCTGTCCTTTGAAGGAAGTGCGTTGGAGGAGTGGCAGAACTCCAGTGACTTGTTTTTCCCTTCTTATCATTGCAAATTCAGGCATGAGTTATAGTGGGCCTAGACTAGAACTGAGCCAGAACTAGAGTAGTCTGGGTTTACCTTCTCTGGCACTTAGTTTTTCTGTGTGAGTGACAGCGAAGCTTGGACTAAAGTCCACACTAACAGTAAGATGAAGCAGTAGGCAAGGGGAAGAGGGCATGCTGAGAGCTTGCCCTGCCTTTCCCCAGGGGATCTGTGTGGGTTTTCAGTGGTTTTCCGCTGCGGTAGGTTTGACTTGCTCTTCTCTCTGCCCTTGGGGCTCAGGTTCCATGAAGCCGGGGACAGCCAGCAGCTTCCCACCCGTGATGCCGCGACCTTGAACGATTTTCGGGCAAGGTGCCACCCCTTGGATCTCGCCACAGTGCCCGAGCACGACTCCAAACAGCTCCCAGAGGGCTTTGCCAACTTGCCTCCGCTCCCCCCGCCTCTGCCTCCTCCTCAGGACTACACAGGAGTGGTGAACATGGCTCTAGACTCTGTCGGGAAACCTGGGGCCCGAGCGCCCATGTACAGTCCCTATGGCACCGAGCAAGGCCTCGGCCAGTGGATGGTGCCTTCCCACAGCCAGTACAGGGCAATGAGCTACTCTGCCTTCTCCACAGAGTACAATACACAGGGGGCTCCAGGACATGCCCACGGGACCATGGCAGAGTGGAGCCAGTACCCTCTGTTCCCATATGCCTGCTGGTGAACAGGGGAAGACCTTTCCCAATGAAAAGACTGAAAGAAAATTGTAAATGAGATAATATTTGCTCTGGAGTGTTGATCCTGAAGCCTTGTCTACACTAGGCAAAGAGACATTGCTGCAAGCGGTAGCATGGGACACCTTCACTTCCTTGTCTGCTTGCACATCCCCCCTCACTGTACTTCACAAGCAATGGCTAAACTGCTGGCTGTCCCAGCCGTGTCAGTGTGACTCTGGCTGAATCAATGTGTTCTGCAGTGGGTTTTTTTTCCCAGCAGCAGTAGGTAACCACAGGAGCTGCAAGAGCAGTATTTGAAGAGCTGCCGAACTCTCAGTCCCAGGCTGTTTGCATCTTGCATTTGGCAGTTTCCAAAATCCTCTCCTCCCAGGACTTGCATGCAAGGAGACAGGGGCTGAGGATTTTCAGTAAGCGGTCCAGGTGGCCAAGAAGCTGTACAGAATTATTGCGAAGATGAGCAAAACAAGCAATCCCGGTGCCCCCTTGAGCAGTTCCCTCACTTACTATAGTCAAACTAAAGCTAGAGCTTTGCCTTTCTTCCAGCAGCATGTGAGAGTAAAACACACAGCAACGCCTGTGTGTCTGGAGTGCACTGGTGGGTCACGCAGGCAGGGAAGAGTTTGTCCCGTGCAGGAGAAGCGGCAGCAAGGCTATGTGTTGTGTCTGCATGTCCCCTGTGCCTTTCCCTCTTCTGTCACCCCTAGATTCGAGGTTAGTGAAACACACTCTTCTTTCTGCCAGTGGTGGAGGGAGGTTGTTCGCAGAATGGGGGGGGCTGCTCTGGGGCTTTCCAAAGGCCTGTGGTTGTCAGAAACAGGGCCATGACCAGCAGTGCTGGCTGTGTCACTCTTGATTTCCTTTTGAGGGAAAGGAAATGTTTCACTGTGAACTTCTTCCTTTTTCCACCGCCTGCTACCCCTGGAGAATATAATTTATAGTTGTGGTTGCTGTGCTACCCTCTGAGCAAGCTTTGTCAATAGGCAGCTTTCACCAGCCTGGCATTGCATATCGGGCACATACTGTAATTAATACCCTGTAGCCCTGAGCTGCGTGCTGCATTGCTGGTGAGCTCAGCACCTCCCAGGCTGGTCGGGGATGTCATCTTGCCACTGTTTGGGAGTCTGTAGGGATCTGCTTCCACGTTTAGTTATCAGAGCAGCTTCAGCTCCCTTAGCTCTGTGGTCCCATCATGGGGAGGAGCTGTTCTGCCTGTGAGCAGCCTGCGCGCTGCCTTGCAAAGAGGATTTCGTTTTGTCTTTGTGTTAGAAGGGGGAATCCTCTCTGTTTTCCCAAGTGGCAGAATGGCCCTGGCAATGGGGTCTTGTTTGAGATAGGCTCTTTGCTTCTCAGGGAGGGTAGACGTGTTCCTAGGTGTTATTTAGGGAATGTTTTCTTGTAACACTTTAAATAAACGGCTCTGTGGCCTGTAGCCATCAGTAGGCAGTGAGGTGTGTCATTTAGCGTGCATGCCAGATGGTTTTCTCTGTGCGTGTGCACGCCTGTGTGTAGTAAGATGATGTCTGTGAGCAGACCTGGGTGGGTTTGTGACCACCAGTGCATCAGGACCGGTGTGCAGGTACACTGGGAAAGGCTGTGCACTGGTCTGTTTGGGTACTAGGTCAGCACTGTGTGTGTGCATAGCATATAGGAGTTGAGACATGTTTATTATTGTTAAAATGACTTTGAAAAGTAGCCCTACAAATTTGTGAAACACAACCACAGTGACTACTTCCTTATTTAAATAGTATATTGCTAACTGCTTTTGTGCCACAATTATGATATGTACAGAGCAGCCAAGTACTTCCCCTGGGCTTCACAGGATGAGTGAGAGATGTGCAGCTTTTAAATAAAGGTCAGACTCCACCACAGTCTATGTACATAATACCCTATTAGCCTCTTCTCTGATAGCACCCTGGCCAGTAGCGATTTATACCTGCTGTGCATGACATGCATGTGGATGCGAGTGACTCACTAAAAAGAAATCTGGTTGGGGAAAAAAAATCTAGAGGAGGTTGTTTTTAACCCCAGAATATTGTGATTTCCTACTGTCCAAACGCTGGCTGCATGGAGGCAGGTCAGCTGTAAAAGACTGTCCTCTGTGGATGAGAAAAATACTCTGTCTCTGACCATTAGTAGTTGATTTTGCCACCGCTGTTTTTCACATCTTGGGAATGGGATGAGAAGGCTGGCTAGAGAGTTTGGTGCCTTGAGCCCCGTCTGCGGGGACCCTGGGTGCAGCAGAGGCAGTCCTCCTGGTACCCCGATTGATTGCTGCCAGGGCCACGCTAAGAAGAAAAGAGAAGGTAGTGCACCCCCTCGCAGGCTGCTTGGTTAGATCTGTTTCTTTCTCTTTGAAGTTGGGCTGTATTTCCTCCTGTCACAGGGTGCTAACGAGGATGGAAACCATGCTGCAGTGAGTATGAGGAACTGAGGAGAACTGGGCAGCACTGGGAAACCCCTGTGCAAATATCGGCATAATGTTCTTTTTTTCAACCCTTCAGAATAGCTTTGCAAGTGCAGCTGCCCCATGAGCCTGTAGGTAGAGCTGGTTTGGCAGGCGGCTCTGCACTGGGGTAAAAGACTCAGCCTTGTGCCCAGGACGAGCCATTAATTACTCATCAGCCTTCTGTTGCAACAGGACTCCTTGCCCTTCTTCAGTGAATCATCCGGCTTATTACAAAAGTACCTTTACTTTCCTCACTCACCTGTCTCTGGTTAGAGGCTGCGGCTTGGCTGCTTTGTGAAGCCTTTGGAAATTTTGCCCGTAGGTGTGTGCTCTGGACTTCGCTGCCGCCTCCTCCCTTTGCAGTTCCCACTGTCTTGTTTTCTTCAGCTGTGGCATTTAAAAGTCTGTATGAGCTCGACTGAAACGCTGTTTTTGCACGCATGTGAGATAATGTAATGCCTCTCTGACAGCTTCAATAAAAGGAAATGAGACATGTGGAAGGGCAGGCCATTAAGAGCAATAATAAAATAAACTCTAAAGTGTGGGTTTTGTGCATCTCTTTCAAGCACACCAGTGGCTCCGCTTTAGTCATGTTACCTGGGGCCAGTTTGTACATGCATGACATGCACTGTTGATCTCAGCGTTCATTGTTCTGCGCAGCGTATTCGGTGAGCCCCAGATTATCTGCTCGCATCGCTAGATGTGACTCAGTCTCTTGCACTAATTCTTCGCAGCAAATTGTTTATTTTCTCTGCGTTTTCTGCTCCTCTCCTGCAGAGGAGTTACATAAGGATGAGGGCAAATAGGCTATAAATGGGATCTAGGTAAATTTCCTATGGGAAATAAAAGATCCTGATTTATTTTGGTTTCTCCTACTGGTTTTTGCAGCCTTAAGCCTTGTCTCAGACTGCTTCAGTGCAGATGGGAATGGCAGAAAAATGCTTTCTTGCCAACACTGCAGTTCTTCCACAGCCAGCCACATCCCGGTGAGCAGCTGCAGGCTGGGGAGAGGCACCTCTGATGGGGCTTCCTGCCGCTCGGCAAAGCGCCCACCTCTCCCCACTCCTCACAAAAGATGCAGCAAGTCCTCCTCAGGGTGCAGGGTCCTCTCTTGCCTGGCCCCAGGTGTGGGCTCTGCGCTTGTACTCAGTCACCCTCCGGCTCTGCAGAAGCAGCTACCAGCTGGTTTCAGTAGGAGCTTATCTGATTTCCAGGAGCTGGAGGGAGAGAGATTTGCTCAGCGGGTGAAAACCAAACTTGGCCTGGCTGAGCCTGAGGGAGCGCTGCTCTCCGGCACCTTCTGTGGTGCCTGGCATCTGCAGTGAGTCCTCACGAGCATGGTGTGGGGTAGGGTCTGCCTGTCCCTGCCGGGGCTCGGGGGGGTGGGCCCAGGGAGGCTCCTTCCCCATGAAGAGGTGCAGGGACATCATAGGGAGCAGCATTTCTGTGCCCAGGCGGGCTGGGGCACTTGAATTGCCTTGTATCTGGACAGCCAGGCTGAGCCGGGCTCATTGCTTCCTTCTGCATTGACCTGACTGCCCAGCATGGGGGTGGCTGTCGTTTGGTCCTTGGTGAGCCTCCCAGGAGACTCCTGCGGTGCATTTCCTTGGTCGGTGTATGCACTGCGTCACCTTAAGCAACTCCAAACAAGCAGCGCAACCCCCCTTCCAGGAATAATAACATTCTTCAAGTCAAATGGGGTTTTTTTATTGCAGAGCTTAAAAGCCACTTAATTCGTGAGCCCCAGGTTGGGATCCCATACGGAGCCTCTTAGCAGGGGGGATGCAGCATTTGGCTGACAACAACAGACAGCAGCCATCACCCGCCGTGCGGGGCTGGACCGGCACAAAGCCAAATACCAAATACCTCCTGCCTGGGAGCTGCAGGCAGCTGCCAGCCCCCCTCTCCCCACTCATCAGTGGCCAAATGTGCAGCCTGCAGGTGTCTTCACTTACCTGCTTCCCCGCCCTCAGCCTGAATTTACTTTGTAAATGGCCAAGAGCAAAGAGAAAAGGGGTAAAACTGCCCAGGGCCAGCTGAGAAAGTGGCTGGCTGGGCTCCAGCTGTGCTCAGAGGCACAACTTTGCTGCTGTTGTTCTGTGGCTGTAGGGGGTGCCTGTTTCTGCCTGTTTCTCTAGGGTTTGACCCTCAGTTCCCCCAGCTGCGAGAAGCAGGTACGCTCCTGGCCTGGCTCCCAGCAACTCCAGGTAAGCTGGTTTCACCGTTGTGCTTTGCAGGGATGTAGTAAGGTTTAAATGCGGCTTCAAGACATTACAGCAAATCTGAGCAGGAAAAACCCAGGGAGGGGTAATGCAGCTGCTTGCGAGCTCACAGGACAAAGTGAAGCAAGTCGGGAAAGCATTTCTCCCCTGCAGCCCGTGCTCCCCGCAGCACGCGGTGTGTGCTGCCCAGAGCAAATGCTGAAGTGTTTTCAAGACCTGAGCCTCAGCAGCAGCGTCAGACAAAATTTTAACCAAGGGTGAAGCAATCCTTCAGTGCAGGCGTGAGGAGAGGTGCCACAGTCGTGATGAACAGTGTTGCTGCTCAGCTTCATTTAGTGTTTTTCCTTTTTTGTTTTTCCAAGTCATGTGAGTTTGTTTTATGGCACAAGTACTTTGCTGTAGGGTGCTGGATTGCCTCTGCCACCTCTGTAATACTCCATTTTTTCTTTGAATATGCAGGTGTATGACTCCAGTGTTCCTGCTCAGACAGTGCCCTGCTTGGTGAGTGTAATGGATGGATTTAATTTCCGTCTCCTACAGTTCTTTGGGGACATGCTGAGATTTTTATTTCTTCCTCTCCTATTTTTACTGAGGGAAAATTTTGTGCCTCCATAAAGGAGAGCGGGAGTGGGTAGCTAGCGATACAGGACAGGCACACCGTCAGTCACGCCGTCAGGCATAAAACATTGCGCAGTTTTGGTATCTCTGCCTCTTACTGAAAAATAAGACTACATGTAAAACACAGCAGCTCTTCACAGGAGAGACCTCCTGTGTGCTGGCACTGTCGCTCCTCCAGCTCCCATTTGTGGGGTCACAAAGCACCGGCACCTTGGGAGTTGGTGGGTTAAGGGTAGATCTGTGTGGAAATGCTGGTGCGGAGTAGAAGGGGATGAGTCAGCCCTGATTTCTGTCACACCGTGGGGTCCGTCCCCATGCTGGCTCTGTTCACGCTGAGCAGCCAGCCCTCTGCTCGCCCACAATCTGATTTTGGCTCTGTTTTACCATCTAGAAGGGGCTCTGGAGACAGAGCTTGTCCAGAGCTGCCCGGGCACCACCCAGCAGCATTCAGGTGAGGGGGAGATGAGAATGGCTGCAGATCCAGTAAGTGTAAGTCAGCCTTCCCATGTCCTTCAGGGCATCCCTGGTCATTGTTCTCCAGGGATAAAAGCAATAAACAATTGAGCAGTGGAAGGGATGTGATCAAAACCTCCCTGTTCACCAAAGGGATATGCTAAGCGTTGCACTGACACAGGCTAAATGATTCTGATGTGCTCCCTGTAGAGCCCCTGGGGACACAAGGGCATTTTGAGAATCGTGGATGAGAGCGCTAGGCCAGGACAGCAAGGTTTCCAACTCATCAGGCTGGGCTGGCAGCCTCGCGTGGAGCCGTGCCGCATGTTTCTGATCCCTTGCTTCATCCTGCCCGTATGTCTGTTAATGGCCCTGTCCTGCCTCCATCCTCAGGGACTAATTGCCTCACACTTGAGCAAATGTGCTTGGTGTTTAAAAGGAGTCTATCGATTTGTGCGTATTCCTGAAAGCCTCACAGGGCCCTGTTTCCTTTGAAGTGTAGAAGCATCTGTCTGCCTCTGCTTCTCCAGCAGTCTCCTGCTCCATTTGCATCTCCTCTCCAGCTTGCAGGGGCAGCCCAGGGAATCCACCCCTGGCCCCGTGCAGTGCTCTGGTTTTGGGCTGCTGAGAGGGCTCCCTGCCATGGGAAGATGGGACTTCAAGACAAAAGTGCAAAGCTTTAGTCTAGGTGGGGGGTTGAGCTCAGCTTGCAGCTCGGGATGCTTGGGATGGAGCTATTTTTGAAGGCCAGTTTCCAGTACTCCAGCCTTTGGGAATGCTGTTGCTGTGCATTTATCTGTGGCATGTGCATTGATTTGGAAGGAGAGGAAATAAGCCCGTCTTCTTCCCACCATGGTACTCATGCCAGACAGCACTGGTTGGTATGGAAATAAGCTCAGACCTGGGCTGCTTTGGATAATCACCATCTAGGAGCTGAACTGCACAAGGGTGACCAGAACCTGTGATGGTTCTCTGACATACATTTGAACAACTACTGTTGAAATCCTACCGAGTCCCTGCCTGTGTGTGGACAATTTGGCCTGTGATTCTCCCTATCCCACCTCCCCTGGACAGTGCGACTGGCCCTGGACAGGCTGCTTGTCCCCACTGGAGCATTTTTGTGTAGGCACAACCTTACAGGAGCGACTGTACTTCTGGAGCCAGGACTAAAAGCTCTGTCATTCATTGGTTATCCCTGGGGTGGTGGTGAGAGGACAGTACAGATAAATCCAGGCCTGAATTGCAGAGGCTGCGTGTAGCCGCTGCCGTCCAGCACCTCCCAGATGGCGCGATGGGTTTCCTATTTCAATGGGGCCTCAGCGGAGCAGCGGTGGCACCTCGCTGCTGGAGGCAGTAAATGGGCTCCCATCTGGTTTTAATGATCAGTAGCACTTTGGTGCTTGTTTATTCCCATGTTTTATGCTTCAGCAATAAAATCCTGCTTCAGTTTGTTCAATCCATCCTGGTGCGGGATGGAGATGAGTTCACAGCCTCTGAGAAAGAGGTCCCAGTGGTATGCAGGGTGGTGTTTTTTTTAGACAGCTGGGCAGGATCAGATGATGTAGTGGCAATTAGTTTGAAATACAAATGTCAGCAGACAGTATAGAAGGTAGGGAGGGCAGCTCACTGTGTGCCTAGCAAAGAAATCTTGTCCTTGGATTAAAGGAGGAGACTTTTGGTTATGGAGCTGGAGCCGTGCTCCCTTCTGTCCCCCACAGGGCAGCATGGAGCTCTGATACGGAGTCTGAATGAAATTAGTGCCAACTTTAAAACCAGGTACTTGAGGAAATTTTAGTCCCAAAGTGCTGCCCATGGCCGTCACTCAGCTGCAGCATTGTGTTTTAACCCTCCCATCCTGTTACAACGCTAAAATGGTGGTAGAGGTAGCAGACGTGCTGGCAGGGCCACATCTCGCCAGGGGCATAGGCCAGCTCTGCTGCAGGTTACCAGCACCGCAGTGGTCGGAGCAGCTGCGGTGGGACTGGCAGTTTTACAAAGTTCTCTGGAGTGAATGCAGTCTAATGCTAAGTTAACTTAAGGAGAATTAATCTAAGGAGGAAACTCTTTTGTAAGGGGGCGTGGGGATTTCTGATGTTGCTCCCTCTGCCCAGCACGCTCACATTGCCTGCCCGGCGCATCCAGGAGGGGAGAGCCTGTCCTCTGGCAGCTCTGGTGCTGAGGAGCAGACAGTCCTCCGAAGGGATGAGCAGTAACACTTTGCACGACTCTGGCAGCCAGTATCTGGGGATCTTGAATCATTTTTGCAAACGCTAGTTAAGCTTTTCGGCACGTCGAAACGTGACTCTGTCCCGCGGGGTAGGTGGGGACATTAAGGCAAAGAGAGATTAAAGACAGTAAACCACAGAGGGGAGAAATGGGCTCTTTGTCTCCATTCTGACTTTTATGGAAACCTGGAAACCTTTTGCTTTCCCATGTCCCATTTGTCTTCTACCCTAATGGCAGAGGAACAGTCTCCTCCATTTCCCAACAGTATACTCCACAGAGGATCCTTAGCTCTTACCTCTAACAGGCATTGATTTTCAGCAGAGATCCTTTTTCCCAACTGTCTGTCAGGTCTTGGAGCTATAGGTGGCAACTAAAGAGAGAAGGATTTCAACAAACTAATTAACCCCCTTCCAAGTTGTTCAGGGTCCATTCCCTCGGTGCCACTGATGTTGCGTTTGTGCTAGTTTTCCCTGGAAGGTCTAATGTAGCGGGAGCGATTAAAGGAAACTTTTCTCAGGCTGCTTTTACGCATCAGGAAGAAGGAAGGTAGGCAGCCGCTGCTCCGTTTGGTTATGGCTTTCCCCAAGGTTGTACACCCAGCCACTGCCGGAGGCAGGACCGTTTTCAGGCTGACGTGCCTTTGGAGTGCACCACTGAGATCTGCTGGGTCCCAGCAGTGTGCAAAGCAACACCAGTCCCTCAAACCCCACCAGGCACCCTCCGAAATGGGCCTCCAGGTTACACCAAATGTGTCGCCTCCATCTTCCCAAACAAACATAGAGCCGTCAATGTGGAGGGAAGGGACTGTTACAGAGGTGAGAGGGTTTTGCCATCATCATGTCAAGAAGGGCTGTCTGCTCCTCCGAGGGTGAGCCTGGCCTCTGGCTTTCAATTGCAAATGAAGCAAAGGCGAAATGTTTGCACAGAAACCTCCCTGGCCTCTGCCCTGGCTCAGGGTTGGGTCCAGCATCTTGGCCCTTGACTCGCCCTGATGGTGTAAAAGCTCCTGGGATTGGGGCAGAGCTGTGTCGTGGTGCCCTGGAACGAAGAAACCCTGATCCCTACAGACACTCCTAGCAGCCTTGTGCCAGTGGAGTTGCATGGGGCTGCGGGTGGCAAGAGATGGGCCCCAGTGAAGGTGGGCAGGAGGCAGGGTGCCATGCTCATCTGCACGCTGCTCCCAGCCCGAAAGGGGGGATGGCGAGGAGAAATAATGCTGCGATTCCTGGGATTTGGGGTTGGAACGGCCTGCGAGCTGCGGCGCTGACTCCTTGAGTCCAGACTATAAAGTACTTCACAGGGCCCTACCAATTGCCTGGCCTATTAGTTTTATGGAGGGGGATATTGCAAAGATGCAGTTGATCTCCTTTTACCATGGTAATGAAAATGTAACCATAGTGGGGAAAGAAAGTCTGGTGGGGAGGCAGCGAGAGCCCATGCTTTGGGAGCTGGGGGTCACCTCCCTGTGGGCTCCCAGGGGTTCCCCATCTGCTTCCACTGTGTCTGTGGCCCAGCGGGGCTGGCTGCCATGTGTGGGTGCCCTTTGGCGAGGAGAGCCTTGGCCCCTCGCCCTGGCTGGGGGCTTCTCTCGGACACCCGAGCGGAGGGTGAGGATGGAGCCGGGCGGCTGCACAGGCAGGGGCACAGTGCCACCCAGTGACTGCCTGTGACCTGCGAGGGGACAGCTGGGGCAGAGCTGGGGCAGCCTGCGGTGGGTTTGCCGCAAAGGTTTTGGAGGCCTGGAAGCCCCACGGAGGGCTTCCCGAGGCAATGGAGAATATGGGGAAACCCAAGAAACTGGCCGCGTTGCTGCTTCGTGATTAAAGCGTGCAAGGGGCGAAGCTCCCGAGCTGTCGCGGCGTGTCTGGAGCAGGGGTTTCGCGTGACCGGTCTTGTTCAGGCGCTGCTGGAGGCTGAGTCTAGGGCAAGTTGGGGCTGCAGCAGCTCACATTTCGGGAGGGACCCTGGCAGCCAAACAAATGAAGGAGCGGGTGGTTACCCAGGATGAGCTGCTCTCCATGGGGAGGATGTGTCTCTGCACTGGGAAGCACAAGAGGACCCCTTGTGTCAGGGGGTCTTGGGCATTAGATGAATGCCCAAGCCAAATAAGCCACCACTTGTGGTGGCTTTCTGACTTGCACCCCAAGGTGCAAGCAGGACCTTTCCTCCGTTCTGCCCAGACCCTGCCTACGTTCCTCGCTGGGTCGAGCCCTGTGTCAGGTTCCCAGGCTGTAGCGAGCATCAACAGGCAGCTTGAGTGGTGGGGGAAAGGGAAAGGAACCAGGTACAGCGGGGTGCGGTGTCAGCAGCTCCCGAGGTGGCTCCCTGCACTGTAAATCGCTGCCCCAGCAATGCCCTAACATGTTTCCAGCAGAGACTCTCTCGGAGGAGGTGCAGACTATGGCTCTATTTTGAGTGATGACTACAGAGCCTACGGAGCATTTGGCAGCGGGGGGTGTGTGTTAAATCAGCCTGTCCTTCTCCAGGTACCTTGTCGCCTCCCTCCATTCCTCTCTTGTTTTCTGTGGCTGTTTCAATGCCCTGCTGCTGCTGGGCTGTGGGACCGCAGTGTGTGGCTGAAATCAGGGCACTGCAGCAAGGGAGGCATGAGCCCTGCACACTTGATGGATGAGTCCTACATCTTTACTGCCCTGCCAAGGACTGTGCACGCTTTCTGTTCTCAGGCTGCTCTCCAATGTGGCTTTATTTTTGTCTATTTAAATTTAGGCCAGCATTGAAACCACAAACGCTGCTGTGGAGGTCTGTGGGCTGCCGTTGCTGTACAACACAAACGCTTGCTAGAGACCCAGCACCTTGTCCCACCGGTTGGAGAGCTGTTTCCATCCCATCGCCTACCTCTGCCTCGACCAGATGAGCACTAGTGATGGTGAAGGAGAGTCACTCAGCCCCATGCAGGCAGGAGCTGCTACTGGGCACCAGAAGTAACTTCTATGCTGCTGCTGGGGTATGTCCTGCAGTTTAGGATGATCTTGGCCAGAGGTTTCCAATAGTGCCGATACCCAGCGTGTATGGGTCAGAGCTGTGTTAGCCCATTCAGCAGAATCCCAGACCGGAGCCAATATTAGCCTTTCCGTTTTCAGACTCTGCCTGATGTGTCCCATGTCCAGGCCAAGGTGCTATTTCTTGCGGGGAAGTTATTTTTGTTCATCTTAGATCGAGTTTTCCAAGGTGCTGAGTAGCCACAGCTATTCCAGGTAGTTGGGGCAATGGGAGGCATTTGGTCTTTCTTGCATTAAGATGACCAAGTCTGATGAATTGCTTGTCCTTTGTGCCAGGCAGTGCATTAGGCTGGATGCGCAGCAGGAGGCCGGCCCCGTGCCGTGTGCGTACTCGTCGTTGCTGCAGACTCGGAGCCAGGTCATCAGCTGCGATACCTGGGAAGAGAAAAGCTGTTTCTCTTCAAGGTCAGTGGATTAATGGTATCACTGATCACGAGATGCGGGCAAAAAGAAGGCAGTCCAAGATTACAAAAATGGATTTAGCATGTAGAAGTCCCAGTGAGAGTCCCCTGAACTACCTCATAATACAGATCACATTAGTGGAGGAACATAAAATACATTAAAACCCCCTGGGATTAGAGTCTAGAAACACACAGGGCCTGTAACGCTGTGAATTTCCCAGGGTGCTTCACAGCAATGGGCAAGTTTGATTTTTATGTTTTTAATGATAGTGACAGCGTGCTCTAAGACCTGGCTGGGTTTGTCACTTCTGTCAGGAGCATCCTGGGGGTCTCATTGCCCGGCTTGGCTGCTGAGTGGTGGTGGGCTGAACAGGAGTCGAGTGCCAAGAGTTTCAAACCAGCTCCTGTTGTTCACTTATGTCAGTCCCTTCTGTCTTTTCAAAATAGCATCCTCTGCTCTGACTCACCGCTCCCCCTGAGTCAGCCGAATCTCGGGTGCCGGGGCAGTCCCCAGGGGCGGCCAGGGGAAAGCAAAGCAGCACGCCCAGCACTGCCTTCCTGCCCCCGCCGCCCTCCGACATGCGAGCGAGCGCTCTCGCTGCCCCCGGGCCTGGAGAGGATTTGTTAGCTAATGTAGACTGGGAAACATGAGGGGCATTAATGGTCCCCGGGATCCATGCTCTCTCTTGTGCTTGAGTGCTTAATTTCTAGACCAAATGCAAGATTACAAGTGGAGGATTTTTCACGGCTGACTTTCAGCTGCCCTTGTTGGACCAGCCAGGACGTACAAAGCAGGAGCTGGTTCCCTGCGGATACCCCAGATTTAGCTCTGATCCCGATTGTCTGTTGCGCCAGCGGCGGGTTAGACGAATAACTCGTGCAGGGAGGGTTCTAGTTACAAAATGCCTGGAATGAAGCGAGCAGGTGCTGGGAAGGTTATCTGAGGAGAGCGCTGCGTTCATTCCCCATCAGCCCTCGCTCCCCCGCCCGCCTCAGAAGCAGTGAGGTTGGCAGCTTCCGCAGGTGAGGCTGTGCCTTGCACGCGAGGGGCCGCTGGGTTCCCCGTGAGCAGCCATCGCGCCACCCAACAGGGGCAGTGGCTCAGCTTTTAGCTCCCAACGGCTGCCCTGCTGTGGAGCAGGACCCCTGCGAAGCGGAGATGGGTCCGAGTCACAGGGCTGTGTGCGCTGGGTTCCCAGGCGGCTCCCATGGAGCGTGGCCTAGCTGGAGCCGAGGGTTGATAACCCGACTCAAGGCGGGCACACAACAGTCCGTGTTAATGAGTTAGAGTAATTGGTGCAACTTTGGCTGTAGGCAAGCTCCTAGGGCTCAGATTTCGGAGCAGGAGGCTTGCTCTGGGACACCTGTGATGGTTTCTTCCTCTGCCACCTGCCCGTCCCCCTTGGACACGCAGTCCTGCTGCAGGAGGGCTCAGCTGCTTGCACAGTGACTGCCACGGTTTGCAGCTCGGGGTATTAAGGTAACCTGAAATTGGAACTGCTTTACCTTACCACACTGAGCTGTGACTTGCAGTTCAACAGCTGCTACGAGAGCAGCTGATCTGCCCTCTAAAAAAAGGCAGAGGGGACAGTGGAGGGGACAGAAACCACTACAGCTGCTCCAAGGTGAGCCATCCCCGCTGGCGAGTGCAAACCTGAAGGGCTTTCCTACGTGCACAATCCACGCGTTTGTAAATCATGTATAAAATTACAAGGGAACGTGGTCATTTGCTGTGGCAGGATTTTGAGCGTATTCAGGCACATTTGCTACTGGTGTAAGCTCAAGCAGGCAAACATCTGGTTGAATCTAAAGGGATGTTTACTATTGTACTGGTTCAGAAATAAAACCTTTTCATTAAATGAGGGTGACCAACTGCTAAGCCCAGCTCATCCCAGCTAGCTTGCAACTAAAAATTACGGCTTACGCTGCCTGTTGTTGGACTGACCTAACTGAACTAGTTCAAACGTAAATTAGTGCAAGCCTGTATGCAGGTGAGCCAGAAACAAACCCAGCCTGAGTTAGTGGTTGTTACCTTTGACTTTTTGCTGAGCAGACTTGGCTGTTGCTGGAGCTTTAGGCAGCTGCTGTGCTGGGTACTCCTGGTACAAGACCCGAGTTCTGACTGCAGCGAGGGGAGAGCCGCGCCAGCCCGTGGAGAAGCGGAGCGTTGAGAGCAGTGGTCCCCAGCTGGAAAATCACCTGGGAGGTCAGCGCTGGGGGTCGGAAGCTGGAGGGAGGGAGGCCAGGCTGTGGTACAGGGGATGGGTTCCTGCCAGGGCAGGCGGGAAGCAGCCCGCATTTCAAAACGGAGAGACAAATCACGGTCCCTTGCAGCGCGCTCGGACTACGGAATTTGTCCCTTCTGGTAATGGAAACGTGCCACAGTAAAACAACCTGGCAACCCGCTCCTAGGTCAAGTGGTAGAAAGGGATTACTTCTGACTGTGTAATGGAGTAAGGGGACGTAGAGTGTTGCGGCCTCACGTCACGGAGTGGTGCAGATTTATACTTGGCGACGCCCGATGCATTTTGAGGCACAAATCACATCTGTGCTGTACAGAGCACAAGTATTTCACACCGTCTCCCGCTGCCCAGTGAAAGCGCCTGCAGATGCTGCAGTTCAGCATTTACCAAACCCAAACCAAGCCCAGGCCCCGGTCCCGCGCAGTTGTGGTTCGGCGCCCGCCCTTGCGCTAGGAAGGGCGCGCAGCACCTACGTTGGTTCGCATCGTACGCGCCTCACCACAGCCAGTTACGCCCCTGGCTGTGACTGGGGCGGCAGGACAGAGTGCTGCTGTAGCGGGGGATGCTTGGTTTTGCTGAGTGAAGCGAGAGCTACTGAAGATGTCACGAGAAGCAGCCGCAGGAACCGGTGAGCACTTCTAGCTTCTGCCTGAAAGCTAAAGGCTTACCACATAGTTTGAAACGGGGTTACCAGGCCTGGTGCACGCCCCCACCTGTTCTTGCTTGCGCATTTGACACACGGGTGTTTTTTCTCCGAAATGTGACTATTTGATGATAAGACACTGCGCAGAGTTGGCTATGAACGTTTATTAACATCGCATGGAAATCTGTACTCCAGAGAAGACACACGCTGGCGTGTGAACATACCTACACAGAGTCCAGGGGAACAACGCGAGCTTTGCAGGCTGCTCCTTTGCAGCACTCGAGGCTGATGTTCCTCTAAGTTTCTCCTACAGATCATCATCTCAACTTCCAGCACATTGTTAATGATTTTAAGTGAATGATTCCAAATATTAAAAAAAAACTCCACCACCTTAAGTTCTGGTTAGTGCTATTCTCGATCTGGATTGACTGTAAAAAGGCCAAAAATGACCGCCTGGGTTTTGACTTGCAAAACCAGATGTTTATGGCGTACGCTGACACCTTTCAACAGCAGCCAGAATGCCAGCCACTCCAGTACCTGCATGGGTTACACCTTGTTTACTCCCACAGTAACAAGCTAAATTCAAACCATGTGCATAAACCAGTCGTTCTTACAAGCAGAGTGAAGGGTATTGCGGCAAGAGGTGGTCATGGTTTCTACAGAGACCATTAAAAGCCTCGGCAAAAGAGCGGCATTAAACACAGCGACAGGGGCGGAGGAGGCAGGGCTAAGCTGTGTGACCGGAGGTGCCTTTCTTTCAGGTGAGCCTCCAGAGCACAGCGGCAGGGTCTGAGCAGAGGCAGGAGGCCGGAGGAGGAGAGCATCGTTCAGCCTGGCACCAGCAGTTTCTCCTGCTTAATTCTTCCCTTGGTTCTGGAAAGCTCGGGTTGGCGCTCTCGTTCACCCACAAAACGGGGCAAGGTAACGACAGAGTAAGGACTTAAATGCTCTGCTAATAGTGCCAAGGTTTTAAGACTGAAGACAACAAATAATACTGTAAGTTGAGGCAAGTTTTATTTAGACTGTACAAACAGGGCACTGGGAAAAAAAAAACAGTGGCTTGATGTTGGGACCAGTTCTATGAAATAAGTGGAGTAAGAAATTAAAAGGCACTAATCTTAAGAAAAGACACTCCATATATTCTAAGAATATAATTCATTTAATACTGTTAATCTGATAGCACAAAAAATAAAACAAGCTATGATCCCCAAAATAAACTTTAAAAGCTTACACTTAATATTATTGCCTGAAGATCATGGTCTTTAAATTACATATTGTGTTTTAAAGTTTGCACAGTGAAGACTG
Organism: Egretta garzetta; assembly: GCF_000687185.1. Lineage (NCBI taxonomy): Eukaryota > Metazoa > Chordata > Aves > Pelecaniformes > Ardeidae > Egretta > Egretta garzetta. The sequence continues at coordinate 752,666 of NW_009260397.1, read as the reverse complement.
TCTCAAATACAAGGCCACCTTTCCCACTGCAATAATTGTATCCTTGTCCCAAAACACGCTTTCTTTTAACAGAAGTAAACCGAAAATGACAACTCCACAAGAATGCTTTCACTGGTCCCAAAAGGCAGTCTTTCAGGCAGGTCTCACTTCCAAATGTAGGTATGGAGGAAAATGCTTGAAAACTTGACTAGAAAACAAAGGCAGCTCACGCGTTCCCAGGATGTTAATACAATATAAAAAAATTACTTTACAGGCACATGAAATGGCACAAAGAATGCTGTTTTCCCTTTACAAAAATAATGCTCAGGCTCTTCAGAGCCCCAACCCAAACAGGATATTCCCTTTTGTTTATTCTTTCCCAATTTGTAAACAATCATGAATTAAGTTAGCGCTTATCCAGTGATGGACACTGATTAAAACAGTTTTTCATTTAAACTTTCAGACTGATCAGAGGCTTCAATGTCTATCTACACATGTACGCAACAGGAGGAAGTCAACAGCAAGCCTTTCACGATAGTGAACTGCTGTGGCACCAGGTAATTAAACCAGCTCCAAGGTGGAAAGCAAGAACAACTTTAATGGTGCATAGATGAAGCCATCGCTTGTAGGCTCTCATGCGTCACAGGAAGCGCACCTTACACGCCCAAGGAACACTGACAGGTTACCACTCGGATCTAAGAGGCTTCGTAAAGCAACAGACAGCGCACATGTAAGCAAGCGACAAGCGATTGAGAATGCAGAGTCCTTCAAGAGAAACACAAACTGATCAAATGCAGTCTTTATATGACAATACTTGTCTTGTAGTAAAATAGCAAAGACATGTTTTGAAGCAAGGTTACAATCAGCTGAGGCTGGTCAGTATGCTACAGTTAAACCACATTTAACATACCTGAACCACACCGCTGCTACTCAGAGAAACACTGTTCATCCATGGCCCAAAACCAGGTTCACAGAAATTTAAGAATTCTTATCTTTGCATCAGAAGCCATTACACACAAATTTTGCATAGTTTTGAAGGTAAAATATTTTGCTTTTCTGTGGTATCAGAACATAATTAAACCTAAAACAATGCTTGTGTTCAAAGTATATACCTTATTAATGAGGGAAGAGTCAAGACGTTTATTTCAGTGAAAAATCCAGGTCAAAAGCTGTATTCAAGATCTCAAATCTCACAGTATTTATTTACCATGCAAAGGAAGAATTCCACAATCAGTCTTCTGAAGAGCTGCCTCTAACTAGGTCAGGTCTGAAATAAAATTTCTCTGCAGCAGACTGAGTTTAGTGCAGTTTCCGTATTCAAAAGATGACTTTCAGTAGTACAAGCCATGTAGTAAACTCACCGGCGTAGTTGGGGCACAGAAAAAGCATGACCGTCTTTAGTTCAGAGCGCTGCATAGCTTTTCTTTGCAAGACAAAATGTCAATGCCTATTGTCAAGAATTACTCTTACAGCACCAAACACTTCAGTCAATGCTACTCTACTTCACAGTTAATTTGGTAGTAAAATGCTCTACAAGAACTTCTAGACTGTCGGCCACTTGATCAGTGCTACAGCACCCAGCTAAGAGCTGAAGGCGAGACTTCTTTAAACCCCAGCACTGTGGAGGTCTTGTTGCAAACGCCTGTTTTGCCTTTCTTCAGTGCCTTCCAACTGAGGATCTCGTGGCGCTTCCACATCCGCTAAGAACAACGTGCTTTTTGGTGGGTTTTTTTTTAGGATTGAGCGACACAAATCAACAAGAAAACGTGCTGGAACTTAAGACAACTTTTATATAATTTGACATTTATAAGAACTGGTGAGATTCTGCAGGTGTCTGAAGTTTCTCATTTTGCTACAGTTGACAGCCTTCAAAAGTTGGGGGAAAAAAATGGGGGCTGCTGTTTTCCTGTCAGCTTCTGCAACAGACATTTTTCTTTAACCAGGCTGTCCAAGGGAGATTTGGTAGTTGTAGTCTTTGCAGATGTGTATTCTGTTAATTCAGCGTTCAATTATTTTTAAAAGAGCATTCCAGTTCACCTACAAAACACATGTAAAGGCGGCGGCACAGGATTCCACTGTACCTAAGCGTTCATATCCTGTACACAGGCTAAGGACTTAGCCTGCATGGTACGAGCTGGACTTACTTAGCTGCAGCTATATAGTTCCCTACTGTAAGTACAATTACAGCAGTATAGCTTATATACAGAAGAAGGGAAAGAAGCTATACTGGTAACAGACACCTTTGTGGCCTCCTCCAGCCTGAGCATTAATTTATCACATGGGGGAACCCAGGCAGCTGACTCCAATTAACCATTTTTTAGAGGATGCTGGGAGGGGGAGGGATCTGGGGCATATATAAACCAGAGCCAACTCATTTGGAAGGGCAAAAGAAAAAAGATGGCAGCATGCAGAGGACTTGGGATGCAAGCAAGGAAAAAGAGGGCGGAAAAAAGAAGATGAAAGCAGCTCTGGAGAAGAAGCACAGCAACATGGAGACACCCGAGAAAAAAAGGTACTGTGTTTGAAAAGGAGCTTTCAACAAGCTGGGGCTAGTGTAGCTAGGAAACTTGGGAGAGATAAGGGAGCCTATGGAGAAATGGGTATAAAAGGCGTATGTTTAAATAAGAGGATTTTCTCAGTATTTACCAAGGTCCGCTATCCCACTCCTCTCCTGCCTCTCCACACCATGCCAATCTGATCAATCTGTCTACCAAGTAACAGCTTGGTGACGAGCACTTCTATACTAGTAACACTACACTTTCAACACTGCAGAAGAGCTGTATGTAGACCAGGCCAAATGTTTCCCTTTAAAGCTCGCTTTCCACAGTTAGTGCTTGCAAAAATCAACAGAAATGCATTAAGTAGGTAAAAACCAGGTTACAAGTATCAACCCCTCCTAAGTTTCCTTATAAATAAATGCCTCAGCTTCAATGCAGCTCAATCAATGGTTATTTGCATTTAACACACACTGTTTCAAGGAAAGTCAACAACAAGCTTAAGAGTTAACAGAAAAGAGCAGCTTCTAATACAACTGCTTAGAATACATAAGCTTCAATTATTATCCTTTAAAGAGACCATCATTTTAAATGTACTACCTTAGGACAGGTTCTCTTAAAACTAAGTTGTCTTCAGTCCTAAAATTGCATTTTTGTTGTTGCTTTTTTGTTGGACAGTAATGCACAAGTTGCATGTTTGATCTAAGATTAGGGCTCTTCCTACTGAGCAAGCCAGAAAAAGTCCATGGAAGTCTCAACAGGAAAGGTTTTCTTCCCATACTTCTCTGCTATAGACTGGTTCAGTCTTCTCCAGCTTAAGGCCCAATAGTTTTAAAAGTGAAACTAAATTCTGGATGATGCAACTATGGTATGAAGGTCAGGCAGTGACTTCAGTTGTATGTATTCCAAATGTATATTAAAAGAACAGTCAAACTGCATCAAGCTGGAAAATGGGCAATGCTAGCAATGTGCCATTAAGTCATCATCCCACCTCAAACAATGCTAATGATAGCCAGGAAAATGAAGCAGCAGTGTAAATCGGGTAGAAGGAATCATTCGTTCTCATCTGGGTTTTGAGGGTCAAATATTTTGACATGCGTGAATGGGAAGAGCCCTTTTCGACCGTTGACTTCTCCTTCCCACTGACCGTTTATATTCATCCTTGTAACCTTCACAATATCTCCAACCTGCATAATTTAAAAAAAAAAGTTATCACACATGAGAATCTAACCTCTGATACAAATACAAATCAAATGAAGAGGAACAACAAACACAACGCCTCATAGGACACCCCCCCTTCTTGGCATAAGGTTCAATTGAAAAGAAGAGTTACTAAAACACCAACATTTTGCTGCTAGACTTGATAACGTTGTCTGCACTCTTCTTCAGACTCTTAACTAAATGTATGTTTACATATTCAGGCAAATTGCTGAACTAGACCTTTTCCTATAGGAAAGCTTACAACTTCATGCAACAATGTATTTAGCTTATACCTAAGCTAAGATCACTAAAGCTACCATCAGTAATGAGACTCAACACCCATTCAAAAGAGCCCAGCACTCATACTGGTTTTAGCATCAGCTGGCTTAGTTCAAACGAAATTTAGTTTTTCAGAGCAAGATTCCTATTGCAAAGAAACCTTTACTTGAAGTTCTAGGTCTGATTATCAGAGTCTAAGAAGCTTCTGTAGTTTCTAAAACAATAGTACACTTCTGAAGCAGACAAAAGCAATCTCAAAACTTTTAATAAAGTATTAGATGTCCAAATTCCATCTTAATTTGTTTTCACCTCTACTTCCTGCCAAAGAAGTTGAAACGGGAATGATGACATCTTGGGCCTTTCCTACCATAACCATGTCTCTTCCTATTGGCAGTGAAAGATGAAAAAAAGCTAAACTATGATAAACCAAGAAACATCAGCCCAAATGATTATAAGTTCTACTCTTATCATTGTTCAGTGCCTGTATTTAATTGGGATTAGGATAATTTACAAAGCAGAATATCCCATTTGACAAGTAGCCTTTAAGACCAGCTGAACAGCCATTTCTCCCTTAAATGCTTCAGAATAGCTGAACATGTGGTCTGTTGCAGCAGCTCTCTAACTTTGCACCTCCCTTCCTGTTTACTTCATTTACTCTGTGGTAACTATAGTAAATATTAGAAAAGTGACACCAGCAGCTAATAACTAATTTCACGAAAAGCAGAACCAGTCTATGACCAATAGCCAACAGTTCCTAAGTTTCTTCCCCAAACTCTGTCCAAACTCTTGTAGTTGAGTCTAAGTTACCAAGGTACTCCTGTGAAACCCAAAGGTAACTAGTTTTGATCTTATTTACGGAAAAACTAGATTTTAGTCCTTGTACAGTATGTATAACAATTTGTCTACATTGCCTAAATAGTATTAAAATTTAGAATTAATGCAGATAGTTTAAGGGCCTTGGCCAAGGGCCTTAGTTTAAAACTTTTCGGGTAAGACCTGTGTATTTTCTGTTAAAGAAAAGATGCCTGAGTTTACAAAACAGGGTGCATGTCACTAGATGATCGGAAGCCTGTTTAAACCAGTTATCATTTCTCCAATAGATATTTTTTGAAGATTGCTCAGAAGCAAGGCAGTCACTCAGTGTTATACCTATTAAAATAAAATTTCTCAGCCTATGACACTTTTTAGACATTGAAGATTTACGTTGCATACTAGAATGAAATTAGACATTTAAGCAAAATGTGTTGCTCCACCCTCCCCCTCCCCCCCCTTTTTCTCCACCACTTGGGTTGTCAGTGTCCCATCTGCCCCTCCAAATCTGAGACTGTCACAGTTGGAACAATCGTAATCTTGTGCTTTTAAGAGAGGAGAAAACCCTCTGAACTCCCGTAAGTTCTGGGGATGTAACTGAGACCATACTGCTTTCTTAAATGGACATCTTTAGTTATGCTGTTCCTGAACTCTAACATGAAGCCAGCACATACCATTAAGTAGTTATATGCTGCTCATGAGAGTTGGCACATACATAGAACGTTAATCATAGAATCACTTTGGTTGGAAAAGACCTTTGAGATCATCGGGTCCAACCTTTAACCTAACCCTGCCATCCCACCACTAAACCATGTCCCTAAGCACCTCATCTCTCCTTCTTTTAAATACCTCCAGGGATGAGGACTCGACCACCTCCCTGGGCAGCCCATTCCAGAGCCTGACAACCCTTTCAGGGAAGTTTTTCCTAATGTCTAGCCTAAACCTGCCCTGGCACAACTTCAAACCACCCCCCCTCGTCCTATCGTCCCTTACCAGGGAGCAGAGGCTGACCCTCACCTCGCTACAGCCTCCTTTCAGGTAGCTGTAGACTGTCTTTCATCTCTTCAGACTACTACAGCAGCTTTAACTGTGTATTTGCTAAAAAGCACAATTTATCAGACTTTTCACTGAATAGAAAGGCTAGAAAAGCTTTAAATAGTAACAAGATGACCTGAACAGGAACCTAACAAATGTCTCTTTAGGAAAAGGCTGATAACATCTATAAATACTCAGTGTTACATTGCTGGATTTAAATAACCCTTGAAGACGGATCCAAGTTTTAGACCCAAATTCAGGAAGATGCAGCCAACATTGCAACAGTTAAAACCTAGTATGAAACTGCATTTGCACCACACTATAAAACCAGTCCCCTCTCAAACACTTCAGTCTTATTTATGGAATAATGATAAAAAAAATCTGTAGTACATTGGATCAAAAACATGGACCTGCATTTTCTGAGAGTCTGACAATTTAATTCTGCTCACGAGCTGTAGAGATAAATCCATTATTCATTTTGAAGCTCTAGGAAAAAAAAAAAATCCTTCAATTTGACTCCGAATGATGTCTACAAGATGGATAGGTTTGGAAGTCTTGCTTCAGTTGAGTGAAAAAAAGTATTTACAATTTAAGTCTAATGCATTCATTGCAATAAACTGCCATGTAGATTAACAATGTAAAATGTTTTTTAGACTGCTGGGCGGGCAAAGTTGCTAGAAATTGCTATTTGCTAGCTGACAAAAAATACTCAAAAAGTAGTCCCATATGCCAAGAACCACTGGAATAGTAAATTGATTTGCAGTAACTTGGTTATTTTTTGAGAAGTTTTTTTATGAAAGCTTCCGAGTACCTCTTGTGCTAGATTATTAATAAAAATGCAGTTCCCCTGAGAAGATTAAATGAAATAGCATGTTGAAACAAGATTTTTGGAGAAGGAACCTTGATGTCATGACAGAATAATTCATGGTTCTAATGTTAAAGATCTTCATTTTGAAAATGTCTAGAAGAATCTGTTCAAGTGATTTTGTAATTTTTCCCCAAAATGCTAACTAAAAGCAGTATTTGGAAAGTGCTTTTTAAACCATCTATAACGTGGCCAGCCGAGGTGCGATCTCCCACTAAAATTATTTAACAGGCTATTTTTTTCAGAGAATGTTTTAAGCCAGTCAGAAGGATTGTCTTATGATTAGGCACAGGACAGAGTCAGGAGACCTGTTTCTATTCTCATCTCTGCCACAGACTTCCTGTATGACTCTGGACAGCTCATGGCCCTTATCTATAAATTAGGATAATGCTTCCTTCGTCTCAGCATCTCTCAGATAAGTTAATTCACTTGTAAAGCATGCCAGCATCACTGGATGGAAGTATCAACTGCTGAAATGAGTAATACTTCTGAAATGCAGCCATTTGGTTCCACCCAAATGATAAAAATCAAAACGTATTTTAAGATAGCATCCTTTCATTATGTCCCTGTTACAGCATGAATTCAAAGCCCTGGGGAAACACAAGCTGCGGAACATGACAGTTGGAAAGGTTACTTCATTCGCTCTAGACTCTTCCATACCTGTCTTCCATTTGAAGCTGATTCATACATTGCAAAAGGTTTCCTGCATGCCATTTTAGTCACACAGTCAACCAATTCAAAGTGTTTTACAGATACTCCAACAATTGTATGTTAATAGTTCTACGGCTGATAGAGTTCTGCAATATAAGTTTAAGGAGATAAAAATGCATTAAAACTCTAAATCATCAATTTAGCCTGCTGGGTCAATAGCTATAGAAAATATACTGCTCTCTGGAATTCATGGGGTGTTGAATCTCAGTCGTTATCCTAATTAGTGTCACAACTCACCTTCTTTGGTTACACAAATATTAGTACCAAAATGGAAACAACTGTTCAGGCCAGTTGCCTGTTCCGGAGAATAACAAATAGGGCTCAACACTTAAGAAATCACTTGATATCCCGTTGTCCCCAAAAGGTATAAAGCTGAGCTACACAAGAGGCAGAGTTCTGTCACACTGCAGACAGGACAAAGTGACGCTTTAGTAGCTGGTGCTTTACGTACTCGAAGATTCAAGAAACCAACAGGTTGAAAGTACAGCTTAATTATCCTTCACTTCTGATGTTGTGTGCCAGCAGGATAATAGTTGATGCCCAATCCAGAGAATCAGTTCAGAGGAAAGACCTTCAACCACTCTTGAGACATGAAAGCAGGTCAAAGGGCAGCATAGAAATGTTGAAGTTCTAGATGCAATTAATCTAGCCTCATCCAGGAACCGAGCAAAACAATAGATGTTTGCATTTCAAGTATAGCTAGGACAATTGCCAGAGTTGGGGTTGCAGCACCACAGATAAAGTGTTGCTTTTCATTAAATGATGGTAGCCCGTCTCCATCCGATTTGACCAACTGTCATGCTTGTACAGAATTTGGAGGGCTCAAAACTCCCACAGACCATCGTTCTTGAGCCACACTGAATCTCACTGTAGCACAGGATCTTGTCTAGGTTATCCATGTCACTTTCAGTTTCACCTGAAAATAAACTCTGCAAGCAGTTCTGAGGGTGAATGTATATTAAATTGTGACGGTTCCCATCACAATAGTGCTGACTACCTCAATAACTTTGACTGGAAAAGTAAGTTACAAAGACTAAGATTGCACACAAAATCTCCAAAGTAATTGTCAGTTGTATTTTCAAAGGTAGCGTATTGAAAAGTTGGTGCACAACAGCACAGACACAGGAACCCTGCTGCCAATGTCACTTTCAATCCAGAACTGAAGCTCCCCGACCAACACTTCACACTACACAAGTATAGGCTCAGTATTTTGCTTAAAATCTAGACCTTGTGGGTTAGATGCATTTTAGTGTCTAACACAGCAATACTGTTTCCTTGGCTTAAGAAAAGAGCAATGCTTGTTGTCTAATGAAAGAAGTAGCCTAATTTCCCAATTAAGAAAAGTTCTACTACTAGCACATTTTGGCCTACTTGTCTCAACTTTCCTTTGAAGAGGGAAAAAAGTTAACTGTAACCTAATTGTAACAAGCTCAAGAGAAATATTGTAAGTCAGTTATATAATTATGGTGAATGGATATTTATTTCACCAAAACATTTCAGTTACAGGTTAACTCTGTACTAGCAAACATACATGCATATGTTTGATATATCATGAACAGATAAACTACTTAAAACTGTAATGTTGGCACAGGTCTAAAAAAGCCACCATTAGTATAAAAACTTGGCTGTAAAGATATAGCAAAGCTCTTGTTTAAAAAAAAAAAAAAAACAACTTCAGATTCCATAACAGTCATGTTAAGTCTAGAGATGAACTCTTAGGACTACTACTGCCTTCAAAACAGTCTACAACTCTTATTACAATGTTTGCAATATACTTAAGAGTCATTTTTTAAAAACACAGCAGACATAAGTCTAGTGGCTGCTGCTGGTCTACCATTTTCTGGTTCCTTAAGCCATTTCATTCCAGTTTATAAGTGAGTTTGGAATTTGTTGTTCATGTCCTGAATCAGCCTTCAAACAGTTCACTAATTTTTAAGGGAATTATCCACCATTAGTGTATCCACTGACTATGCTGGACACAATGAACTTTGTTGTATAGAAGTTAGGGATCAATCAACTACTTTGGATCCAAGCAAGAAGTACCCAACTACCAAGAGATAAGCTCATTTAAGGTAAAATATACTAAGTCTCAGTCTACTGGGCACTGCACAGACTTTGCATGCTGGTTAGAGCATGCCAGTTTAAAGCAAGGCTTCATTGGCATGTTGTTATTAACAGGCTGGCTATAAAAACTACAGGATATTAAATGCTGATAAACTTTAAGGTAGACTTAGCTGCTCTGTATCGTATTAACAGTGCCAAAGAATCTCTGCTCTTACAAAATTCATCACCACCTTAAAGTGTGATCCCTGCATAACCTTTGAACACAGGATTGCCCTTCTAGTTTTTCCAAAGAAAAGCAGGATTGAAGAACAGCAGTACTTAACCGTGTAATGTGGAGTTCTAGTCCCAATAAATACAGGACACTGTATCCCTGTCCTTCATATTCCTTCCTCCAGAGCACCAGAAAGGAAGGAAATTGCTTCTTGGCTAAAAGCACACAAGTAAAGAAACAGATCTGGGTGGTTGGTTTTTGGTTTTGTTTTTTGGGGGTTGGGTTTGGTTTTTTTTTTGAGTTTTTTTCTTTGTGGTTTGGTTGTTTGGGGGTTGTTTTTATGCAGTATCCATGAAAATACTACACGTTAGTAGTTAGTTAATTGCAGTGAGAACCTCCAGACTCCAATCACTTCCTTAAAAACATTAAATCTGAACTGCCAAGGTAACTAACTCAACTGACAACAGTATATGTAAATCTTAGAAATACATTTAATTAATCATAGGCTTGACTAATTGTTCACTGGCACAGGGAGATGCCCAGTTATACCAACTGTACACTTTGAGACAGAGGCTAAAATAAAATTTTTAAATATAGCTCCAAACAGATTACTATTTTTTTTTATTTTAAAGAATAAAAGTAGAGCATATAATGCAGTAGGACCAAGTAAACATTTAGATATTAGTCACTTCAACAATACCAATATGAATGCTAAATAATTTTAGCTCACCAAGGTCCAATTGTAATAAATACCGTATTAACTAGTATCCTTACAGGAACAACATTGTAGCTGCCCTTAAACACTTTAAATACTATTTAAAACTTAAATAGTCCATCATTATCCAATCAAACAGATCTTGTTTCAGATTTTCAGTAGAATGTTCACTTGTTTCACAAGTTACATTTTTCATCTAAGAAATTTAAAAAAAAAACCACTATACATTCCTTGCAAAACAAACTTCTCTGTAACAGGCTATGAATCTTTACCTTTTCTATAAGAAAACTTCTGACAGCTTGTGTGAACAGTAGTGTGAAATAGAAAAACTGGACTTGCAAGCAGAGAACTTGTCCCATTTTCAAGCTGAACCCAGGAGAATGACGTCCCTCCACTTAAAAGGAAGTTGAGCAGATTACTACGCAATAGCTTTACTTACTCCAGATGGTATTCTCTTCCTTTTATGTACTCTCTGTGTGCTGACCACATAAAGCTAGAGCTAGCAATCAGGTATTTTGCTCTCGTATTGCTTTATCAGTTTAAATGAGATTACACAATCAGGCACTGTATAATCATACTATCAAGGTGTTCTACCTGTACAAGCTGAACTGTGATTTAGGGCACACCTGTACTAAGGTGGAATACTGTCAAATACTGTTATTCTGAAAGAACACCATTAACTTTCTTCCCCAAAACATTCCCATAACCCGTTCTTACCCTACCACAAGCTATTTTCAGTGCTCTTACAAAACAGAAGCTTCAAATGGTCCAGATTATCTAGTGATATGTAGAGCCCTGACAAGGTTGGGATTAAATACTTTATCAGGGCCCACCAGGCAATCTGAAGGAAGGTCATGAAAAGAAGTTGGGATTTTTTCTTTAAGAGTGGTACATGTGACACAAAAAATATTGCTATAATAAGGTTGTTAAAGTTCCCTATGCATGGATAAATATGGAGAAGCTGTAGTCACAGATTTTAATGAAAATGTAGATCAGTTCCCAGAATTCTAGTACTGAAGCCTCTTGAGAAGCCACAGTGTGGCTAAGGTGCACTTGTGAAGAAGACAGACTACACAGGAGGACAAAATATGCCAGTGGTGAAAGACACAAAGACGTGAGGCAATAAATGATTAGAATTCAGTGGAAGAGATTAAGCTCTCAAACAAAACTTCAGCAATTTGAAAGTTCAAAACAATCCAAACCTACGCATCAGTCAGAGAATTAATCCTACTGGTATACTAGAGTAGCTAAAATGACAGGATTAACTAGGACACTAAAGAGCAAGTCAGAAAAATCTAATTCATGAGGCCCACCCTTCCAAGCGGTTCTGCTACCTTGCAGCAAAACAAGTTCCCTGAAGTAATTCCACGACACATTGATAACATAACCAAATCAATCGCTTGCTTTGCTTTGTTTTCAGAAGCATGAGTAGTTTTGGCAGGAATCTTCTGTACAGTGCAGTTAGTGAATTTACACTTTGCTCTATGATAATTTTCACACACTGTTCACAAATAACAAGCTGCTACATTTCCTAAGACTCAAAGAAAATCCAGTCATACATATTTAACTTTTAACCCCATAAGAGTAATCACCTGAACAGGTTTTACAAATACACGAGGAAAAACACTTAGGGCCACTATTATGAGTAACTGGAAGTCACAAATGTAACCTTTCAAGTTTCAGTCAAAAGTATCAGCTATAGGTAACAGCTTTAACTTGCAAAGTAATTAAGCAAAAGCAAGAAGAAAAGTTCAAAATTGTTTTTAAAATTACTATTATTTTACTTGCTAAAATGTTGTTTCCTTGCATTTGCTCCTTGCAGTATTGTAGCACGCTTAAATTTCATCTCTGAGACTAGCACTTTTTCCATGTGAGACATTTTTGAACTATGGGTTAACTAGTCTTCAGTATAATCTAAATGTAAAAGTAACAGCCTCAGTGTTCTGCATAGAGCTTTAAAAACTTCTTCCAAGCCATCATTTATGCCAGTTAAATTAGAATTGTAACATTTAAAGAATAAAGCTTTAAAGTCTTAAAGACATCCCTAATACAAATAAAATAAAAATATAATAATAAAAAATGCTTTCGTAAGCACAGGAACTTACTAAAGGTTCAACATAAGTTTAGAGGCTACATTACAGCCTTTCATCTAACCCCCTTGCCCCCAGTTTAGGTATTAAGGTTTCTCGAATTCTACTTTTGAAAAGCAAAGTAAAAGGGACTAGAGTACTTCTGATATATTTCTGCCCAGATTTCAGCTCTCGGCACCAGATACTCAAGTGCATCTCGTACTACGATTGAGTATCAGAAAGACTATGTTCATCAGCAATCCTTACCTTTCTCTGCAGGATGCTACTGCCAGTTCTCAACCTGGAATATTGCAATGATTAATGAAACATCTCTTTTTCTTCCCCAAGATTAGGTCGAAAAGCAAAATCATCCTCTCACAGCAGGATGTATACACTCCACTACCCTTGTAACACATTTACACTGTTGAACAGGCAAGAAGAGAGGGTAAATACAGGTCCTGAAGTAACTTGGTCACTTTCCTCAAAGGAAGTGGTATAGATGAAGCAATTTTTGTAGATCTTTCTTCAGAAAGTAACCTAACTACTTCTCAGTCTCTTGATGTAGATAAGCAGACTCCATATAAAGTCATCCACACCAACTTTGCCACTAACCATTTTTAGTTTCTTCTTTTACAAAACAATTGAAAACCGTAAGATTTAAGAGGAAAAACTTACCTCTAATGCCAGCGCAGTCTTGTCATAAGCACAGGGTACTCTCTTTTGGATAGCTTTGGCATAGACCGGTCCGTTCTGTGTTGATGGCAGAGGATTGATCACTGCTCCAGGTGTACTGGATACTGAGGGAAGGGGACTTGCGGTTTGAGGCTGAGCATAAGCATGGGCAGGTTCTGGAATACCGTAACTGTTGGAATTCCTGTTTCCATGCTTCCCGTGAGATCTGATTAGCTTTTCTACATAAGGAACAGGAATCATCCCAATCCGACCATCCTTGTTTCTGGCGCTCCACCACTGTTCTTCTGGCTTCTCTACAATTACCAGTATCTCGCCCTTTTTAAATGGAAGATCCTCAGCATCATTGCCAGGAAAGTCATAGAGAGTCCGAACATACTCCACATTTTCTTCTGCAGTGGACATAGCAGGGGCAGATCCAGATCCCACTGATGGACTTGGATACCTAAGTTTAAAAAAGATTTGGTATAAGTGATAGCTATTGTTTTGTATTTCCAGTAACAAAGCTAAGTACCAGTTTTACAGTAGGAAAACCAATTAGAGGAGAATTACTTATTCAGCTTTGTAACAAAAGTGTTGGCTTGGTAGCACTGTGAGGCATTTAATGAGTAACTCATGCTCTCAAGTAATTAGTTAAATACCCAAATTAGCCTCCCCAGAAACCCAGTAAAAATCTATCACAGATGCAGAAAACTGGGAGAAATAATGCAAAATCTTCATCCACCTCTCTTGGATTGTTGTGAGGATCTCAGGATACGCCAAAATTAATTCTATAACTTATCAGAGTCATGATACATAAAAACAAAATTATTTGGATGACTTGGGGTGGAGGGGCTCTTGGAGAGCTAAATAATACTCTTCAGTTCATCACATCTACATTTTTAACTTCAGTACCCACTTCTAAAGAATTCAGTAACTCTGAATGCTAGACTTCAGGGAGCATAGTGGAAAAAGGGAATACAAGGGTATGATAAACATACTTTTGTATCTCAAAGCCAGAAGACCATTGTTGTCTTTCTGATTGATAGTACAGCATCATTCTAACTGAATCCTACTACTTACATGCAGAATTTTGGAGACAGCCAGTCACATTTATACTGAAAACTCTTGTTTAAGAGAGAAAGGCAGATCCTGTGTTTTTAGTAGACAATGCTTTTCCCCTCTTTTCTGGAAAGTAATACAGAATTAAGCTCCCTAATCTTATTTTTCCAACTTCAACTCTCAAAGCAAAACTCTCTGTTATAACAGAAAAGTTATTAGTTTCAAAGTACTTATCTTTACTGCATGTTTAAATACCTAATAATCTCAAAGTGACATCTTCATAAAAGACAATATGTATCCACTGGTAAGAATGGAGTAAGAAATGAAAAAGTTAACCATCTAGAAATATTGCTGTGCCTTATTAACCATAGTATTACCTTTAATTTATTCACCTCATTGTTTATTACTGTGCCCATCATCTGTCCAATACAGTCACTTTATTGTCTGTGATAATATATAAGATTGTTCATCAAATGAGACTATTTTCACTGCAATCTATTTTTATCATGAGTTTTATACATTGTATTCAAAGCAGCTGTCAGAAATCCTAACGTATATAGGCCATAGCAGATACTTTTTATCTAAGCTGCGATAACAAGAATGCATGTCATTAGCCTACTTCAAGTCTCTTTTGCTACTTGCAAAATAAGATGGAAGTCAAATCCCTATGATTTTTGCAAGACTTGCCAGAAGCCCTAAACTGAAAGATACATGCTGCTTTAAGACATCCTGCTGCAGCCAAAGCTGGGGGAGAGAGGGAATCCTTTAGAGAGCAGTCACTCTGCATAAGCAAGAGCTCAGGAACATCTGCTAGGATGGTCAGAGCTCACAACTGACAGAAAACAAATAGAAAGCTTAAACCAGTCAGTTTTCAACTGTTGTACAACTTTAAAATGTCATCTTTGAGAGCTAAAAGCATTGTATGGCTATATACAAATAAACTACTTAATCCTACCACGAAAACCACTTCATACTGTACTTTATGAAGTTAAAAGAATCAGCCTTCAAAAGCACAATCGCCTGAGTGCAATGTTCCCCTGAAAATACCAGAGAAATAAGAATTAGCAATAACAGTTATGAAGCACATACCTGTCCACCCATATTCTAAATATAGTCCATTAACTAAAAATAAATTTTTTTAAAAAAAGAAATCCGGAAATGCTACCTCTCATCATCCCTCTTGCAGCAGGAAGTCTCCTTCAAATAGAATTTGAAACCATCAACCATCAATATGTCATTGATTTTTCTAAAAGAGTTTAGAACAAAAATCCTGCTTAAGGAAAACCACCTAGTTGATCCCATTTGTTGCTTTATAAAAAAGCTTGTCGGTGCACAGTAGGCTACATCCCATCTGTCTCTGTATGCTGGGAGAACAATATACAATCAAAACCTTGAAAATAAGGTGGTACTAAAATGTTAAAGCATTCCGCCCAAGCCTCCTAACAAATACCAAGTGAGCAAGTGGAATCAGCTAGGTTTTCAAGTTTTTTGAGAAAGCCAAGTCAGTCATTGCCATAAATGATTAAGAACAAGGTTTTTACATCCAGAAAGGCACAACAGTATCCAGGTTAAGGAGAACAGAGATGAGCATAAAGATTGCTTCTGTGTAGACTTTTTTTACTCCCAACTGCCCACAAGTTTAAGCGTGCACATATCATTGGGCAGCTCCATTTAGTGTTTCTGCAAGACACTTTTTTTTTTTTCCATCTACCCATCCCTCTAGCCATAGCACAATCACTACCCAGAAGGCTTCTCAGCAAGTTTAAGAGTTCTTGAAGCTAGTGCTTTTTGTCACATTCCTCCCATCACCTGACAGCTATACAGAAAGACTTTTTTTGACCACTTGAGTTTTTCAACTTGACAAGCAATTGTCAACCGTTGACAAGTTACTGATTGTCATTAACTGGCCTATGCCAAGGTTAAAGTGTAACTATAAACCTCAAAGTTATTCTTCCCCACTAAGAACTTGCTAATCTGCAAAACATGGTAAGATTTGAAACTGCAGAATTTAGAAGCAAACCAATTTGAATTTCTTTCTTTAATGTGTCGCTACTTTTCTAGCTTTTAGTTCACTTAATTCATCCAGGAAGCCCAGAAGATTTGACCTAAGATACTGGGAAAGGCTTTATTAATTAAAAATAAGGAATATGTTTCTAGAGTTCTTGACCAGCAGTTTACTGATGCAAGTTCCAGGTATGTCCCATGTTGGGAACAGGACAAAGAATGCGCTCATAGCCAAGTCACATTTTCCCATCCTCCTAGAATAGCATTTCTCAGTGTAGTGCATGCAGTATGCAGATATAGATGAACAGTGACACAACCAAACCGTGAGAAATAAATGTTTTACATTTTTTTGGTGGTAGAAATGCCACTGTAGAAGTTTGGGAAATGCTGTCCCAAAATGTATTAAAGCTGACTTAGCAGGGTGAAGCAGTCTAATCACATAAAGGCCTGTTCTATTGTAGTCAGCGTGGATGCAGGGGCAGACAGAAACTTAAGCTCAGTGGCTGTACTTCAATCACTGGGAAGACTTGTGAACCAGCTTCTCAACCATTTTAGGAACAGAAGGACAATACCAGAAGAAAAGGTTGACACAAAGCATGACCACACCCTCTTCCAAGGCCATTATAGCCAGTGGTAGAGATGTACACGGCACCTTTACATACGCCTACATGTACTGTAGGCATGAGCCCTGTGTATTATATGGATGATTTGACTGAAAGAGCAACCTGTAATGGTCGCAAAGACCCAGAGCACTAAGAAGCACCACTGTTAGAAACAGCTTCAAACTAGGGCCATAAACAAGTGTTTCCTTAGTGTACATACCATGGCCCTACAACCCATGTTGAGATCCTGGAGCTACTACGTCGGACCAAGACACCCCACTGCCTTGCACCACCTCGAGCAAAGATAGCAGCGGGTGGGGTGCAGGGAGGGTGGCACTCACCTGGGCGCAGGCTCGATGAGGGTGGTGGTGTCCAGGTAGTGGATCTTGTAGAACTCCAGCAGGGCGGGCAGGTGCTCAAACTCTTGGTCACCGATCTTAAAGCGGCGGTTGGGCAATGAGTTAATGATGTAGTGGGAAACCCGGGAGTTCTCGGACACCGAGAGCACGTAGTCCCCCGGGCAGGTGGACGAGTCCCGCACCAGGAACATGCCATGCCGCTGCCCCTGCAACCGCGACTGCGCCTCCACCCGAGACAACGGGCCCACGTACCAGCTGGAGCGGTCCGACGAATCGAAACGAGCGGCGGAGGACATGGCTCCGGGTGGGGAAGGGGAAGGGACCGGGGGTAAGGAAGGTGGAGAGCCCGAAGGCCCAGGCCGAGGAAGGGACCCGGAGAAGGGAAGGCCTGGGCAAGGAGGCCTGGGAGGCGGATCGGGCTGGGGGCTAGGAGGAAGCGGCGAGCGCTCAGCCCAGAAGATAGGAAGCCCAGGGAAAGGGGGATAAGGGAGAAGGAAGCTCCGCGCCTCTGGAGGCGAAGGACCGAGAAGCGGCTGGGGTGGGGCTGGCCAGACGCGGCGGTCGGGGCCCCCGAGTCTCCCT
>NW_009260397.1:710822-734602 GCF_000687185.1 Egretta garzetta | reverse complement strand
AGTCAAACGTGCCCCAGCACAGCCGGCGTGCGGGGACACCTCCGGTTGGGGCGTGACCGGCCCGGGTGGTGGATTGAGTTAGGCGGGGTGCGAGACCCCCACGTCTTCTGCAGCCCACCGGAGAGCAGGGCCGTCCTCCCCGCGCACCACGTCCCTGGCGTGCTGCCGGCACGCTTTACCACTGGTCGCCCCCAAAACGCTCTGCCCAGTCCTTGGGCTGAAGGCATCTGAGGGGGACCCACCAACGTTACCTCCACCATCTTCTCCCCATCCCTCTCTCAGTGCATCCTCCCTCCTCGGTGGTGCCCAGACCCTGGCTTTCCGGCTTTGCCATGGTTCCCTGAGGCATACTAGGCTTCCCTTCCCTCCAGGGTCCCTCCTGCCCTGGCTTCCCTTCCCTCCAGGGTCTCTCCTGCCCTGGCTTCCCTTCCCTCCAGGGTCTCTCCTGCCCTGGCTTCCCTTCCCTCCAGGGTCCCTCCTGCCCTGGCTTCCCTTCCCTCCAGGGTCCCTCCTGCCCTGCCTCGGCTGCCTTGGGCCTCCATCCCCTCTCCGTGCCTCCTAGCTCAGTGGGGTGCCCCGCAGCCAGGCACCCCGACCGCAGGCGGTTTGGAGACAGAGATCGCCTTCCATGAGGTTTTGTTGGTTTTATTAGTTGATTATTTTTTTAAGGAACAAAATGGACCACTGTGATAATCTCCTCTGACCTCGAGATAACTTCCTATGTGCTCTAAGAGACAGTGTCGTGTCTCTTTATGGCCTCGTTCCCAGATAATGGGGTCAAAGCCCTGCCTGTCTTGGGGGGCCGGCGGGAGGAAAGATGGTGCTGCAGCTGCTGAAGAGGAAGGAAGCCCCGGAAAGGACTCAGCAGGCCTCACGGGCAGGGGCTGGGCAAGCACTTGGCACATGGTGCAGCATGAGCTGTTTGAATTTTAGAGGGAGGTTGGTGCGTGGTGACCTCAGACGAGCAGCGCGGGCCTTTGCGTGGTCTGACTCACGTTTGGGAGGGCTGGCAGTGGCAATCGGTGTGTCCAGCTGCATTAGGCAAGGGCGTGACAAAATAAGTGCACTAATTCCCCAGGCGTGCTGGAAACCTTTGCAAATAGCGTGAGTTTAGCTCGGCCTCATGACTTTGTTTAATTTGTGCTTTTGATTTTGGTTTTTTGTTTTCCTTTGGGCCTGGCAATGTGAAATGAAGCAGCACTTGAAAGCAAAAAACATTTAAAATGGAGAAATAAATTTAAGATGACTGTCTTGAAGAGCCTAACTGGACTGTTGTACAGCCTTATTCCAACTTTCCTGTCTTTCTTTCATGCTCTGCCTTTTCCAAAAGCTCAGTCACAACATGGTCATTTTTATTCTCTTTGTTCTTCCTACATTGGCAACTAGTGCCAACTGAGGTGTTTGGACTGGAACATATGGGCTGTGTCTCTGTAGATGTTTAGCAGAGATCAGATAATCTAAAATGAAGGCTCATCCACTTGTCATTCTTAACGTTTTAGACAAAATCATCCAGGAAAGTCTCATAACATCACTAACACAAAAGGATCTTAAAGTAGGCCCTGAATACATGTACAGGTATCACTTTACCAGCCGCTGAAATACAGCCATCTCCTGGGTGGAAAACAGCAGCTGTTTAGTCCTGTGCAGCAATGCTAGCAAAACAGTAGGCCCAGAGATGAATAATACCATCTGAAAATTCACTTCTGTGCAAAAATATTTCGTCCACTGCTAGGGAAGCTTACTTAGTAGCTACACCTTTGATCCGTTCCTACTGGTTTAAGTGCTTGTATTTGCCAATGAGAGACTGTTTTAAATGTGTGATAGGCTAGACTTTTTAATGTATTGATTATGAAGGTTATTATGTTTTCTATCATTTGAACAGGTTTAGGTTGTTTTCTGTTTGGCCATGGCCAAAATATAGATTAAAAGATAGTACTTGGACTTGTAATAACATGCTCAATAATGTTCAAAAATAATTACAAAAGCCACAAGTTAGCAGCAGAATTAGTAACACATAGTGTATAAAAATTCCTACTGCTGCATTTTATTGAATTATAATTTTTGTTATAATAAAAATCAAATGTAGTAGGTCACATACATAGTGATTTTGTCTCCATTTCATATGGATAATACTAAAATCTCAAAAGAGTTGAAACATGGAACAAATAGTATTTAATTATAAAACAGGTTTTGTGCAGTACTGCATGGGGCTTGACTGATGCTGGAGAACCAGCACACCCACCTTCCCATCCAGAGAGGATTCTAAGCATGGAGACGTTTTCAGTTTGGAAGGAACTGCCACAATTAGCTGTTCTGAATTTGTATTCATGCAGACTGTGTGCATCCTTCAAGTAATTCCCCCCTCAGTTTCAATAACTGTGGTTGAGCTAGGTCAGATCAAGGTAAAAGATCATAGAATCATAGAATCATAGAATGTTTAGGGTTGGAAGGGACCACTAGTGGTCATCCCGCATTCTACTTACATATGAGAAAAAGTTGACTTGTTCAAGATCAGTAATGTTAGCTGACAAGACAGGGCTTCAACTTCCTAGACTACAGACAGTCATCTCAGGTGTATGATATCCCTACAACTGCATTCGGTTTAGGAAGAATGGATAAATGTATGGTACCACTTTACCTTCTTATTACATATAAATACATTTATGCTTTTTGTCTTACCTGTTGGCAGCTTCCACCCTCAGAGCATGGCCAAATAGTGGTAGCACAACTGAGGAGGTGGGGAGCTTTTACAGTGCATCAGCTGCAGATGAAATGAAAACTCATTTGGCAGAATATTCCCTTGAGAAGCTCCCGTCCCTCTTTCCCTGTGCCCAGCTGCTCCTTCTTCCTTTCACCAGAAGCTTCTGACCCCATCAGTTGGGCTGAATGCCAATTAAATTGTACATGTGGCTGGTCTCTAAGTAAGAAGTAAATTTCTGTCAAGGGTATAGAATGAGAATCCTTATTTGTTTCAAATCAAGTACTGTGTATGCTTCCAATGCAAAATTAACGACCCTAATTTAAACCATGAGGAAATGGGAAAGGATATGTTGGATTTGGAGGTAGACAGCTGGAGAAGAAATACAGTAGTGAAAGCAGTTATGAAACAAAAACTGAAGCAATCACAATCACTTCTCCAAATGTGGAAGCCTGAAGTACTTCAGGATACAAGTCCACTAATTACAAATCTCGCAAATATGCCTATACAGCTTTACCTCTGTACTGGCAGGAAATACGAAAATAGATCATCAAGAACCCTAGTTATTAGTCTTCTGGACTTCCTAATGTATCAGCAGTTTAAGTGTTGGTATTTTGATCACTCACCTCTGGAAGAGTTGTTTGGCCATTCTCTTACAGACCAGAAATAACGCAAAGCTTTCTTAGTTCATTGTCCATCTGTCCACAGTGTCTTGTGCTATACCGTCTCTGAGGACTGGCTGTAAAAAATGAGTGCTTTTTACTGTAAGATACAAGACTGACATATTTAGGAGATTAGAGAATTTATAAATAAAAAAATATGGAATCAGCCTAAAATCCCTAGGAGTACATGTTTTTCTTGAGATAACACAAAGTTTAAGTGGGCTCTTGAAGGCTGTTTCTGAAGCATCATTCTTGATAAGAAAACCGATCAATGATAATTATAGCTCTGTGTATCAATCTGTCATCTCTCCTGCAATTTCTTTATATAGGTAACTGTAGAAAACAAGGAGAAAAAAGTGCTTTGTATCTGCTGAGTTAGATAAAATTGCCAGTTTTAAAGCAAAGCAATATTATTATTGTTTAGCCTATGTGTTACATTGAAAAGGTACATGCTGGACTGAAACAAGCTACAGCTAAATGATTAGGATGGTTTGAACTAAGCTAAACTCCGTGGTCTTTTACCTAACCAAAATACATGCAAGTAAGATAGTGTATACCATGACTTTCAACAGTCACATTACGCTCAGATTAAAAGAAATTTTGGGGGCGAAAGCAACAGAAGCTTTGTTTTTATCAAGTCAAAGTACCTAATACCTGCCCTTAGGTTTAGTTCATGTAACTTAGCGGTTTTATGCCAGTGACTAGAAAAAATAGAAAAAACAATGCGGCACTTCTCTCTAAGGCAGATGATCTGCTTTAAGGAAAAGTAATTTCCTTGTAACTGCGTTCTAAGCCTTACATTGATTTGCTCTGCACAGTATCCAACTGCGACATTTAATAAATAATGCAATCACAGAATTGCATATACTGATAAATGGAAAAACAGATTACCTGACTATGTAAGAACAAGAAAGACACAGAGTCATAGGGTAGAAACTGGAAAAAAAAAAAAACCCACGAGTTTTTTCAAGATGTTTCTTTAGCTTAATAATTACTTGTGAATGTCTTGTATTCTCCTGTGTAATCTAAGAATTAGCCTATCAGCTTGGTTATTTGTAATAGTAAGTAATACCCTCTAGTGGTATTTATAGGAAAAGAAGCCAGATGAAGAATGATCACCTTTTTTTTTTATCGTGAAGGAGACTAAATAACATTTTCACTTGTATGACATAGGGTATCACTTGTCTGTCGAGAAGTGCTAGTTAAAATGGAAAATGCACTGCATGTGTCTGGGTTTAGTTAGAACAGCTGGGTCTAGAACATGACCTGGACCACTAGAAATCTTGAATCCCTTGTTGTCTGCAGACAAAACAAATTGCCACTGCAACACTTGCAGTCTGGAAGGAGTGGTTCTAGTCATATCCAGGTCAGAGATCTGTCCTTACAGCTGAGGGCTACATTAATTCCTGCACATCAGGCAAAACAGGAATACTTGTCAGTCTCCGATATTGCGGTGTAATAAAGTCTGTATTTCCAGACTCCATGTGCAGTTCAAAGTTCATTATCAAAAAACAATTTTCTGAAGAAGCTCATAATCAGTTTCCTGCAGTTACCAGGTCTTTTATTTGCCAACTAACAAAGGGTCAGAGATTGAGGTGAAAACTGACAGTGCTGGAGAAAAAAAAATCCAACAAACGCCCCTCTTACCTAGAAAAAGCTGTTGAGCTTATAGTAGAATTGTGCAAATACTCTTGAATCTTTTCCAGAAGCCCAGTCTACTAATGTAGAGTCATCTAGGTCCATTTTGAAATCATCTTTGCTTCCATAAATAAAATACCCCTAAGTAATGGTAATATACAGGAACTACTTCTATTTCTCTAAAGTATCACGTCAATGTGCTGTATTTGTCATGATGTGATGATACTTGACTAGTACCCTTATCATTCTGGTTGTCACTTTGGTTTTGCCATTCTCCTGCAACCCCATTATTGCTACAAGATTTAAAAGCTTTTGGTAGTTTGCCATGATCTGCTGGTGGCACTGATTACTTCTCACCCCTCCAAGAGGAAGAATCCCATACTATTCAGGTATCACACTGGTTCAGACTTTAAATCAGCTTCTAAACTAACATTAAGCAAGATAGTAGACAGAAGCCAATTATTTTAAGGCCTCATGAAGGAAGGATTACTATGTCTTATCTTTCTGAGCTGTAGTAATACTGTATTATGCTCCTGGCATTAGTTCAGCTACTGCAGGGTCTTGGACCAGTGTAATCTTCAATACCTCTAGTTATCTCCTTATTACTTTTTTTCTTATGCTGTGGCAAACTAATCTCTGGTCTCTTTATCCTCTTCTAAGGCATATAACAAAAGAATGGAAAAAGTTGCCCACTCCCAAGCTGGTGTAACTTCACTGATACTAATGTAGTACTATAGGATCTAATTAAGCTCACTAACTTTCAGGCTCCACGTCACGGTTAATAAAACTGAGACAGTAGTTAAAAAGAAAAAAAGTTCTGACAAGGATTTATTAATTTATGCTTGTGAACAAATGTGTCTGACAGTTGAGAGATGAGATTGCCATACTCTGTACAGAGAGTTTTTTCTAGAAATCATCTTTCCACTGCGTTGACAGAACTTGCGGTATAGAAGTTCAGGAGTGGGTGTCAGTTCACAGACTCTAACCCAGTTACAAAGATGGCTGCATGCCCAGATGAGATGAAGGTTCAGACTTTCTTGCTACTGTTCCTGTTTCTGTATGTTCCATCTTGCTGAAAAACCAATCAAGCTGTCTGACACCTGGCTCAGGAGGGAGACACTAGGTGTTACCTTCCTGTGTTAAGCTGGCTAGGAAGTTTTATTACAAAAAGGAAAAAAAAAAAATCTCAAAAAGCTATTTCAAGCTAAAAGCTGGAAGGAAAGAAGCTAGTCAAGCTGAGCCTTCTGTGCCTTTTTTTTCTGTCCATGCTCAAGGTTGAGAAAAGTCTCCTTCAAAGGAAAAGAACCTCTATACTTCAACTGGGAGAAAATGGCAGTTCTGTGGTTACTTTAAAAATGCTGCTTTCTGGCAGGCGGGCAGATACTCACTGCAAGTGGCATTTTGTGCAGAACACGTGCAGATGGGCAGATATTGACCGTGAATGGCATTTTGTGCAGAACACTTATTTTTCAAACCTTTAAATACTTATTTATGTATATAAGAAAGACATACAAAATCTCTAAGTATTTCCTCCAAGCCTTAATTTCCTCATCCACTGGCAAAAAATAAATATTAAAGTTTTCTAATCTTCACTTGAATTGTCAAATTCCTCCCAGTCTGATACGCTCATAACTTCTGAGGGAAAGTCAAGGTGATACTTCACACGGTCTGCATGCCATTCTGAGAACCATTTCTCTGTTTCCATTAAAATAGCCCTTGGCAAAGTGAGGACACAGGCAGCCATCCCAGAAATATCATCCTCCAGCTGGGGTCCTTCCTCCCAACAGTCTCTCTCTGCATCGTAAATGTGGACATAGTCCATGCGGATTCCTCTGTTGTGGGATCTGCCTCCCAGGACATAGATCCTGTTGTCTAAGACCGCAATGCCTGGCTCTCCATGTCCTGCAGGAAGCGGACATACATTTGTCCACTGATTAGTGCTTGGCCTATAGCAGACAACCTGGAAAAAAAAGGAAGAGATTAGCCAAAATTGAACATGTATCTTAGTGACAGAGCCTGGCCATATGGCAAACTATTTAGGAAGCCATGTGATATCATCAGTCTTTTGACAGGGTGTTAATAATGGAGAAAGCATATCACTATGTAGTAGAAGTACAGTACTCAGCAGAAAACTGCGTAGTTGCCATACAGTTTTGAATCACAACTTCTGACCCTGCTGCTGGAGTAACAGCTGTATGTCATTCAAAAATGTATACAGAAGTGAAAGAGATGGGGACACATGCTAATAGAAGCTCAGACATAATGCATCTGTTTGCATTAGGAAAAAATGCGCTGGAACATACAAATATGACAGATCTACTGAACTGTCTCTGCACCATATGTTGTGAAGTTTTAGATTCATTGGGTACCTACTTGACTAACTGCTTTTGTCTGTAAGCACCTTTTTATCATTCAGATACACTTTTCAGCTAGATTTAATTCTGCACATCTTCACTGGCTTTATAAGAGCAGTTACTTTTTGTGTCTTCTTTTCATGTCTCTAGCAGTTCTAGAAGCTGGAATAAAACTCAAGAGAATTCTCTCCAGCCATCACTTATCATCAGCTACTGTACATTTAATTGCATTATACAATTGCCATCCAATAGATCCTTAACAACTCTGTCCCGCAAATACACATTGGCAATTCAAAAGTCCTCGACTTAGAAAAAAATGCATGTGAGAAGACGTAAATTTAATTGATGTGCTACTTATTTGGTATGTGCATGCCAATGAATGTTACCCACCAAAGATGTTTTAAAATTGATAAGAATTCCAAATGCTAGAGCTTTAGTGCTTTGTGGGTTAGACAATGCATTCAAGACAGACAGCAGTAAATAAATTATTGCAAGTTCTGCAATTGAGTGGGGAGAGCTGGTGCAGTAGCTGTTGCTGGGCAGTTTTATTTGCATACTTAGTAAGAGAAAGACATTACATCAGAGTGCCAGATCCATGAGAAACAGACTCTTTCAAGAAAGACACAGGTATGACATGCTCTCACCTGGTGAACATCCCTTCTGTAGCCAGAATCATTGTTACTTCCTCCAATTACATAGAGCTTTCCTAGCAGAGCAGCCATCCCATGCCAAGCACGTCTCACTGGGCCATCTGCTAAAACGTCCCAGCGGTCAGTCTTTGGGTCATAACACTGTAGCTCCTTCAAATAGTCTTCTCCTCTCCTCCCACAAGTAATATACATCTTTCCATCCAGTGCTGCTCCGGCATGTGCATATACCTGTATCACCACATGGGAAAGCAAGAGGTTGGGGTCTGGATTTAGGTATTCCTCCCAGTTTCAAAGTATGGAATAGGCAGTAAAGGAGTGACATTCTTCATGAGTTATGCAGATATCAACATCTGGAAGGATTTTCTTATAGACAATTCCTTTCTAGGTGACTATGCTATAAATGTGAATTTCTGAATGAAATACACTATGATTTCTAAAACTTCCAGAACTGCAATGGGTTCTCATTCTTTATTGTTCCTTGATTAGAAGATATACTACTGCTTTTCTCCCTAGTCTACTTGGAAGCCTTTCTGTTGGAGGTTTTTCTTACACAAGCAGTGTTATCAGGAATGCAAGATACCCTCCTTAGTAGCACTCTATTGGACCTTAAGGCTTTTTATGTTCTCAGCATTGACACACATACATTATTCGTGACCTCATGCAAGGTGTTTATCCTCTTCTGCCTCTGCATCCCTTTTGTAAAATGGCAGTAATATTTACATTTTTAAGGTGTCCTGAGATTCTCAATTGAGAGGCATTATGAAATCACAAATATTATTTCATGCTGGTCACTTGACCCACAGCTTTTAAAAGGTGTAGTAGAAATCAGCACAGTTTCTTGAAAGATTACTCAGGATTTTAGTTTTCTTCACTAAAACCAAGATTTATCAAGCAGTTGTTTGTATTTATCTTCCTCCTTTGCAACACTTCTAACTTGAAAATGGAAATTCTTGCCTTTTTTAGCAGTATTAGAACTTAGAACAAACTTTTTCACTCATAACCCCAATTCCCATGTCACTACAGCATTTCCTCGTTCCTGGGGTCACGACTGCTAGTTTGGCAATTGCTGTTCTAGAAGGATAAATGGTACTGATGACAAAAGATAACTATTCACTCACGTATTTCAAATGAGTAATGGTCTTACGTTAGCTGACTGCGATGTGATTCTGCATCACATAACTTCTTACCCAACCTCAGTTCTTTGTCCAGGAACTAAGTAGTCTATAGAAACTGATGTACTTTCTTACTGGGGCATTATCTCTTCTGATCAGGAGTAAAGCATGTTGTCCGGACTATAAGTGAGAACATTGTACTACTGTGGCTCACAGTTTACCTGCCTAGGAGGAATGGCAACTTCCTGTTCCCAGAGGCTACGTGTTAAATTTTAAATGGTTTTAAGCATTAACACAATAAAGGTGCAGGGGGAAACAACAAGAAAACAGGAACATTAAGCATTTAACCTCAAAATGTAGTTTACATATATTATTATTCTCCTTTCTTGCTATTCATTTATCCCATATACAGAGGCTACTGTTTCCCACCTAAGTATCAGCAAATTTAAAGCTACACATCAGAAAAGCAACTAAAAAGATTAAATCGGGATTTGGGGAACTGTAGTAGTGTGTGTGGCTAATGCACTCCTTACCTCCTTCTTCAGAGGTGTCACATATTCCCAAGTGTTGCTTTTAGGGTCATACCTCTCCACTTCCCTCAGGTCTTCATGGTAATCTCGGCCTGCGACAGCATATATGTAGTTGTCCACAACACAAACACTGAGGTCAGCGTGCTCTTGCTGTAGGGACTGGATCTGGAACCATTTGTTGTGTCGTGGGTCATACCTTGTAAAAGAATGGGATCAAAGAGAGTTATTCATGCAGCCACAGATTCATTGCTGGAATACCAGACAGCACCACAGATGTGGGTTACTGTACTGTCTTTGGCTGAAATTGAGCTCAGCTGTAAGTGGAGTGAAATTAGGCCTTGTCAGCATTTTATTATTAGCAAAGTTGCTTTATTCTATTTTTAGAAGATGTATTTTAGCTGACATAATCATACTATAAAAGCCTAGATTTTCCATTATCTTATATACTGCTGTCAGGTTATATATCAAAATCTCTGCTTGCATAAAGCCATTCTACAAGGTAAACCAGTCTAAAAATAGCACAAAGACTGAATCTGGATCTTCAAGAGTCCAAGAAGGGCATAAATATGTGGTGGGTTCTTTGATTCTTTTCCCCAAATATCTGCTGCTCAAAGTGAACCTCATGATTCACTTTCAGATCAAGAGTATCTATCTGGTCTGGAAATTTTAGTTACAGAGAAAACTGGTTGTGAAGTGAAGCTATGCTTGCCGTAAAGTAAGGGCAACTCAGCTGAAACTAGTAAAAACGACTGCAATATAAAGACAGAAGGGTTTATTTCTGTTTCTGCAATGTAATAGGCATGAACGTCTAAACTTGATCCTTCCTCCTGCTCTTTTCCCTGGCACAGAATAATATAAGAGGATCCTGGAATGCTGCTATTGTGCACACAAGTTCTTGAAAATCAACCAGCAATAGCATTTTATTTAAAAACCCTTTCTGGTAGGTAAATCCCTTTGTATTGGGACCAAAACTACACACAGAGGACTTCTAGAAAATCCTAGCTCAAGAGAGTCTAGATAATCTAGGGTTCTAGGTTCATTACTGCTTCCCACATCTTTAATACTTCCCCCTCCAACAAGGCAGAAAGTAACATATGTAATACTCTTGAATGAGTAGCTGTTTCTACCCTATCAGGCTTGGCTTTGTCCCATAAGCACTGCTGGAAGCTTCCTGTTACTATGAGGCTCATTTCTTTATTTCTTGTGTTTTCTTTCAGTGAGGCCCCTGCTCAGTTCCTAATCTTTTGGCTAGCAAGTGTGCAGACTGCGCTACTGGCTTACTGACTCAGAGATGGGCAACAAGGTGGTAAAAAAAATAATAGCAGGATTATCCTTATCTTACCTCCAACACCTTGACTCTGCTCGAAAACCACTTACATTGTTGTCTCCGCCAATTAAATATACAAAATTATTGAGAACAGCAATCCCTTGGTTGGACATTCTGGGGGCTAGTGCAGCTGTAAAGTGCCTCCATTCTCCCAACAAGGGGTTCAGATACTTGGCTTGATCACTGAGAACAATGGAGGGAGTAGAATGCATCCCTCCAAATCCCACTACACACTGGAACTCTGATCTCAGCTGTGTTTGGGAGCTCTGAAGCATTGGCTGAAGACATTCATTCTTGTGGTACATTAATGCGTCTGCAACAGTATCTTTTAAAGGACATGGACTTAATTTGTCATGAAGCCTTTGCAGGATCTGGGGTTCCATCAGAGGAAAACGAACTGTCTCAAGTAACTTAAGGGGCTCCATCAGAGAGACCTGATCTGTCTCCAGTTGCTCTGGAGAATAATGATAAAAAAGTGCTCCATCATAAACTTCAAACTCATAGTTAACCTCCAAACGGTTGCTGCTGAGAAGGGAGTAGACCTTCTGCAAGGGTAGCTGTCGATACACTTGTGTCCTTGAGAAAGCTGCAAAGTTCTTCAAAATGTAGGAGTCCAGCTGATCACTCAAATGCCTCAAGTCATAATGGTCAGCTAGTCTGTATACGTCGAGGATGTTCTCTTCATCTACCCAGGACATGAGAAAATCACAACAGAACTTAATGACTTCTGGAATCTGCAAGAGAGAGATATTTTTCATTTCAGATACCACTTGCCTCACACTAAAGAGAGGTGACAGAAGCCTGGGATGACTGTAAGAAAGTTGTCCACAAGACGACTGCTCTCCTCACAGTCTGATCACCATGTTCACTTGCACCCAATTCACCTTTCTCCAGGGAAACTCAACATGGGTACACAGATGAATATAATAGATCTTCTAGCCACAGTATACTGCAAGCCCATGAGTTTGGCTTCAGGTGCAGCAGCAGCAATGTGTCTTCCAAGACACATGGGACACTGGACAGCCAGGCTACCTG
The DNA here is from genome assembly GCF_000687185.1 of Egretta garzetta. Taxonomy (NCBI): domain Eukaryota; kingdom Metazoa; phylum Chordata; class Aves; order Pelecaniformes; family Ardeidae; genus Egretta; species Egretta garzetta. The sequence continues at coordinate 722,596 of NW_009260397.1, read as the reverse complement.
GTTTGTTAGCGTGGCACCAAGTTGCAGGCTGCCTGGGAGGCAGTCATGAAAATGGAAGGCATGGAGGACATGGTTAAACCCAGGTTTGCAGTCACTCTGTAATTGTTCTTTCAGAGCACTATAGATGTACTGTATCAAAGACTGTATCTGTAACAAATATATCTGCATCACTCAAGAGCACAGGAAGCCATTTGAAAGGAAAATTAATATTTAGTGTTGCCTTCTGAATACAATTTGAAGTTGTGTCTGGCAGGAGGGACTACTGAAGAATCAACTGCTGTCCAAGAGCCTGCTAACAAAGTGGTGCTAAGTGTGTAGAAACCAACCAAAGCAAGCACTCAGAAAGTTTAAGATTTAGTACCAAAGCCTTCTGCAGCGGTTACCTGCAGGGGAAATTAGAGGAAAAAACCCTTGTCTTAAAGGCACATGAACTCTGCACTTAATGCAGAAACCATAGTGATAGGATTTCCTGTAGTGAAGGGGTCAAGGGAGGTCATGTGCCTGTGGACTCAATCTGAGAAAGATCTTGAGCAGCACAAAAATTTCTGAGCAGCAAGCCCTGTCCTTTACCATAGGCCAGAGATATTCTATTTCAGGGAAGCTTTCATAAGCAGATCAGTGGAAGTGAGTGCTATATAAAATAGTCCTCTAGATGAAATGGTGAATGTTTATAAGGAATAAAACCGTTGGCACAAATGCGATTTGCAAGTACTCATACATTATGTCTACCCTTCCATAGCTAGTTCCAGTGGATACAGCATCCCAAAGAAATTCTTCTCATGAGACCCACGCTCTTATTCACCCCCTAACGCTCCATCTAACCAGATATCCACGTTTTCTGTTTCTTTCATGGTTGCTTTTGTTTCTTGCTTCTTTTTTGTCACATCTCCCAGTACCTCACCTGAAGCTGACAGGCTGCAGCTAAGGTTTCCTGTACACTGTTCACACTGAGTTCCAGCTCAGAAGTGTAAATGAAGTTCAAGATTTTACACATTGCATTGTAGGAGATGCCATGAATATGAACTTCTTCTTGTTCCATCTCTCTCAGTCCTCCTGCAAACATTCCTCTGTAAAAAAGACAACGGCACATGCTATGGCAGATTTGCATTGAAGCTATTTTCAGTTTGCTTATCTTATGTTGTCCTGGGAACATAAAAAATATTCGGAAAGATAAAAACCTAGCCAGACACTTTTATGGGATTACCTCCTCTCTAAGCCAATGACACAAAGAGTACAGGCCTTTAGGACCTAAGAAACTAATACTCTTCATTCTGCAGGAAAACAGTAGAGGCCATCTGAAAGGTACGATTCAAAGCTGAAGGACTTAAATACAGACCCAGTGCATATGGATAGTCGGTGGGCAGAAGCAGATACTCTGGGTGTGGGGGAAGAGGGAAAACAGAGGAACTTGGGACTGTAGGAATTTTTGCTACACTAGAGCAGTTCTTCCACCAGTTAGAAGTTTGTCTGGATTGCGTTGGGATTTGTTTGTTTGCTCTATGAAAATAAAGTCAGTTTAAGAAACTGCTAGTCAAATTGACCAGGGGACCGCCTGATTTAATGGAGAGTGAGTCACACTATAGGCACATAACAGAGGAGTGACCCACTTCCAGTGACTTTTTATGTATTATGAAATGGTCACCACAATGGGCAAAGTCTTACAATGCTAAGGATATGTTAAAAGCCGCCCAGAAGACACCTGTTCAGATAGTCTCTCCTCTTTATATACCTCCAAGTACCACAGGCAGTGAATTTAGTGGAGGTAAGCTCAGTGTGCAGGAACAAGAGCTTTATTTCTGTAGAGAAATAACAGTGAGATGAATAAAGCCATATTTAGTAACTATTTTGAAACACATTCAGTTCCATCTTACGGGTCTAATCTTACATCCAGAAGCAGTGTGCCAAGACAGAAGATTTGGATGTTGCAGGTTTGAGTAACATTCAGACACATGCTTGTTACTGCTGTACTGAAGTGTACCTGAAATAGTCACAGGACGCAGCTAGGAGTATGCGATGAGCCTCAATAGGTTTCTCTTCCACTACCAGAACTACATCGAAGAGGATGTTGCTGTCTCGGAGAGATACCAAGCCACTGAGCAAGGCCTGAGAGTGCTCTGCACTGCGGTATGTGTTGCTGGTGCGCTGCTGAAGGGAGGGCTCGAGTTGAGCTTTGTGTGGCTGAGTCAGCTCCTGATCCTCCGCCATCCCAGGCAGAAATGCACAGCCACCAGCTGTAGCAGAATGAAATCTGTGAGACAACAGAATCAGCAAAGGTTTGTGCCTTTTGCTTTACAAATGGTCCTCTGACCCCCGCCTGTCACAGAAAATAAATCAAACCCGACTCTTCAGTCAATGGAGAGACAGTTCGACCATGAAGAAATTATTCTGAGTGATGATACTGGAAATAGACAGGTGTATATCAGCACATCAAACTGGCAGAACATAGTTTTTCAAACAAGTATTCTGACTCTTGGGTTTTCAGTCCAAGAGTCAGAGTATTGTAGCATGTGGGGATTTTTTTTTTTTCTTAGCAGGAGTTTCACTTCCCAACCCATTACCAGAACCCCTTGTTTCCTTTGCATTTCTGCATAATTTATAACAAAGAACCAAACTGACATATTTTTTGCCAAATTCCAAGTTGCCTAATATCCTCAGATAACTTTGCTGCAATATAAACTGCACCTTCGCTCTATCTTGATATTTTACCCCAGAATCTGAAAGCTCTCCTCTCTCCCTGTCTTTGCTTTTTAATTTTCCTTAGCTGAGCACACTTCCATCTATCATTCTGTAAAATGCTATATGAAACTGTAGGCTTCAAAGTGAGTTTCTTTATTGCAACGACTTCAAGGTAGCATGCGCAACTGCTTTTCATTTCACCACGATTCCCTGCAGAGAGAGGGCATTTCCTCCGGCGTAGGCACTGCAGAGGGCTATCCTGTACCTTGTTCTAGGACTGCCATTGGAAGGTCCCCTATGGCACACGGGGAAACACCTGTAACAAGCTAGCTGGAAGTGATTGTTTCATGTCTATGGTTAAGCTCTCAAAATCTCATGAGTCCTCTTCTACCATCCTGTAATTTACCCTTTCCATTGTATTTGAAGAATGTCAGAAGTTGTAGTGGTTAAAGCTCTTAGGCTCTATCCAGTTGTCAGAACACATTAAAAAAAACCAAAAACATATTAGCAAAAGGAAGTAACTTAGCTGATAGGACTGCTTAAGACCCAGCTATCATAGCCTCTCCTCCAGTGGCCTGGGAAATAGTTTAGTGGCACAAAGGATAGTCACAAGGGGTTATCAGCAGTCAGGGAAGCAAAAGCAGAACAAACCCAGCAAATCCAAACAAACAATGAAGAAATGGAACCATTTAATTGTGCCAGCTATAGACAGAGAATGCAGCATTGGATATCTCTCAAAGTACTGCAGGGTATTCTGTGTATGGACAGTGAAGAAGCAGCTATCTGGATGATGCCAAGAAATATGAAAATATTTCTTGTTCTGCCTGAGGGAAGTTACCTTACACTGTCCAAACCAAAAGGAAGCTAGGTGGCATTGCATGGTGAAGGCGATGGCAAAAAAAACCTGAAAAAGCATATTAATTGTTGTCTGCTCTTTTCCAGCAAAACCAAGACAGCCAGCTCAGAAGAGGAGCTCTGATGAGACAGCCTTCTAGGGAGCACATTCAGGTCGATCATACAGGGAAACTATCCATCATCAGCTGAAGAGATGAGTAATGGATTATTTTTCATGACAGGTAGATGCTTTTACTAGAAATGACTGCTTCTGAAGCAGACAAAACATTACTGTATTGATTTGCTCCTGGGGAATACTAAAAGTGATGGATTGAGGCAAGGGAGATAATATAGTAAGAAAGGCACGGGAAGGAGGAGTGTTACTAGATGTTGATCAGAAATTTCCCATTTCACTAGAAGTGAGTAAATGCAGCAAAACCAAAGTAGGGTGAGATATGGTCCAAATGAGGAACAGATTCAGATAAACCACATTAACTATGTTAATGTGGTTTAATGTGGTTAACACTCCAGAGTTAATGTGGTTAGTGCTCCAAAAAAGGTTGCATCTTTTCAGCTACTTAGAGAGCTATGAGAGTAAAATCATTGCATCAAAAAGCAGAAGTAAATGTAACAAATGAACTATTTTCAACTTTGAACTGAATTCAAAGACCTTTTCTGGGTAGGACAAACAGCATGACCTTTGATGCAAGCTTATAGCATGTCATGTAGTGTAGCCATTGGTGGAAGAGAGGCTAGGGAGAAGTGGGATATATTAAACTACACAGGCCACTGAAACTGTGCAACAAGTTTTAGCAAAGAAATGTATTGTAGAAGTGGCTGAGAGAGAGATACATGCAGTGGGAGACCTGTATAATCATGCCAAGCCTTTATTTAAATCAAACGTTAATTAATATAACTGTAGACAGTTACTATTCAGAATACATTCTATATCCAAATAATCTTAAAATGGAACAGAAAGGGGATGAAGCTTTCAGCAAGTAAAGCCCTAGAAGGGATCCTGTCTTACAAATATGGTAACTGGAACCAGGAAGATCAAACAGTATAATGAAAGAGAGTAAATAAAAAAAAAAGAAAAGAAATAATTCAGGGATTCTGAAGCCTGTATGAACATTAGTATCTGCAGAGCTGTCAGTGACAAATGGGGCTGTCTTGGAGATCTGCAGGGAGTTTATCGCACTGCTAGTTCTACGAGACATGGACTTGAATTACCCCACAACTGTCAGCAATAGCTGAACAAACCAGCCCTTCTAGCAGACCGGTGGAAAGCTCAGTGTGGTCAAACGTAGGTGCTGGGAGTGCAGCTGAACCATCCTCCAGAGCTGATTTTTGGCTAGTCAACAGCTGAGCCAACAGGTATTTTGCTACACTCTGTTTTCTGAATTTTGGCAGTCCCTACTTGTTCTCAACTTCTGCCCCTGAATTGTATTTTGGCTGTCACTGCTGAGCTGGACTGTCTTCAGGCTGGTCACTCATGCATGCACACCAACACAAGAGCTGCCTTGTGAGTTTAGAGCACAGAGCCACTATGGTACGGAAATTCACCACTCTATAGTTACCTGTGAGTATTTTGCCATCCAGAGTTACTTGCTGCTAACCAGTTTTGGGTGTATAGGTTGAATACAGAAGCTTCTGTGGAAAAATGGTGGAATACCACTGAGCAGGTACAATGCATGTGGTCTAAAACTTGCCAGCACTTATAAGCTCTTTCTGTATATGGATACATGAAGTTTCTTAATTACACTGAATCTATATCTTGTCATGTGTATCTCCCTCATCTCCTAAAGGCTCATAAATAAGCATGAATGCCTATTGTCATAGTTTTAACCAGTAGTAACACACTACTCCAGAAAAATTCTCACTCCTACAATTTTTATGAATGGTTGCCTACTTATAAAATTAGAAGTGAGTATTTAAGGTATTAATTCAAGATATCTGACTGACATAGGTGGTTAAGTCCTCTTCTTTGAACCAAAAGCCAAGGAAAGCCTCTTAACTTGTGCCTAGGTAGTCTTAGGAGCTGGTAGACAACACCTTTAGGACAAGAAATGCTTGTGAGGGGTAGCCAGCAAGATTCACTTAGCTGATTAGTGAGAGCCCTCACCTTTGTAATAGCTGTACAAAGAGCAGCTGGAGTTGAGTGGTTAGGAAGTTACAAAGAGTGGTTGTTGGAGCAGGGTTAGTGGGGTTGTGTTGTGTGCTTCTTTGAAAGGAAAGGTGGGTGATTTTGCAATCAAGTTTCCTGGATCAAATGCAGTATACTTGGTGAGCTGATAGTTCAGTGTATTTCTCTGAATATTGTTCTAAATGCTGACTACAAATTTGCTGGGGAGGGATATTGGTGTTGGCACATAACCTTGCTTCTCAGGCTGTGTGGCCTAATTATGACCTTTCTGCTGTGTGCTTTGCGCCTTTGTTACTGTCTAAAAATCTGGCACCCCAAAGAGTGGAAGTATGCTATTTCATGTATGGTGTACCAGCTGGGTGTATGGGAATGACTGTCAATGTATCTAGGAATTGTTATGCCTTTTAAGTGTCCATCAGTCTTAAAAATAGCAAGTAACTTTACTGAATAACCTCTGTATATTTTTAGCTGAAAATAATCTAACCTCATCTCCTCAAACTTGTACTTTACTTAACCTTTATTGTTCTTTAAAAAAAGAAAGCTAAATGTAGTACAAGCAGTACAGCTCTGAATGGAGGGACAGAACAGGTTTGTACAGCTCCTCACATGCTGCAAAAAACCTTCTATTTACTGTTTTTCCTTCCTGAACAGTCATGAACTTTTCTGGCTTTTAGGGCTTGAGACACTATTTTCACAGGCTGGCATATGTGTCCCTGAAAATGAAGGCGCTGTAGGTAGGCCCTTGCTAGCTAATGTAAATGCACAGGCCCTTGAACCATGAAGTTAAGTTCCCTCTACCCTGAGGCTCTCTACCAGGAGGGGGCTTGAAGGATGTTCCTGAGGCCTCTGTTCTCTTCTGTTATTGAGAAACTTGCTCTATGACTGAGCCAAGTTCCTAGAAACCTGAGTAATAATTTTTTGTTGTTGTTTCTTCTTGTGCAAGTTTCTCAGTGCCACTCTGCTGTTAATAGTGGGATTCAGTGGCTGAGTATTGCAGGACTGACCCTAAAATGGAAGAGATGAGGAACTCTTTCTGTTCACTGTGCTTCTTTAACAGTAGCAAAGGTAAAAAGTACAGTCTTAAGTGCTGGATGCTGTCTACAGGAACAAGGGAAGGCAAGTCCTTGTTCTAACCACTTTGAAACTGCAGAAAAAATCAAGACGAGATTTTTCTTAGCTGGCTGCATAAGGTATTTGAGATTGCAGCTATGTTGGTTTGCATTTGTCTTTTAGGGGACATGGATTAATGTAGTAATTAATTTGGGGTATGACAATTGAGCACCCAGTACATAAAGAGGAAGGAGGCATGTAAGGTCAGTAACGTATGCACATTTCTATAGCAATGCTAATGTAGGAAGACACGCACTGTTTGGTCACTTCAAATCAAGGAGTTAAAAATCCAACATAAAAAAAATTCCCCATAAATGGCAAAACCCTCAGAGATGCACAGAATGACATCACTGCTCTTTCCAATAGAATGAAATTTTTCCATTTAGGAACCAGGAGAAAGCAGCCATGCCTTGCAAGGGTAGACATGGAGGGAGTGTGAAGGAAATCTACTATTTCCTTCTATTTCCTGTACTATATTCAAAGTTCACTGTATTGCTGGTGGTCTCTTGTAATAAGCTATGGACACAGTGGAAGCTACAGTGTCTCAGTAGCTTGCTGATAGCTCTGTGTGATTGTCTTGTATTCAACTTCCATTACTACAATATGCTTCTGCAGATTGCTTGTATGAAAAAGTACAAGTCTTAGTGAGGCTTCTGATTATTCAACGGGAATAATTGCTCATCTGTACATGAAGAGAGTTGTGGTTCAGTTTTTTTAACAAAATCCCCTCTCTGATCAATGACAGAATACTTGCTTTCACAGCAAAGATATATGGTTTATGACTGAGGAGGTTGGCACTGGGACAAGAGGAACTGAGGGAATGGATTGTCTTGATCATTCAGATGGCAAAATAGTGAGACTGGTGTGCTGGCTTGCTTTTGTGCCCACTGCAAATCCTCATCGTTTTAAGAACACAGGGTGCAGGAATGGAATAGCTCAACTAGAACAGGGAAAGGAAAAGTTAAAGGCATGGTAAAATAGATGTGGTAGAAAAGAATGCAGTGCCTGTCCTACCTGATTTTTTAAGTGCACAGCAATTGTTACACCAAGGTGTGTGCTGCTCCAGTAAAGAACATTCTGGGGAGTAGAAATTCATACGGCTTACAGCACACACTTCCTGAGATTGAGAAGAGAGTCCTGCTTCCCTAAGAATGTATCTGTGTTGTACCTGGGAGCACTTCCAAGCAGCTGGGTCAGGACATACGTCCTGGATGCATCCTTCTGCTATTACTGGTATTGCATGGTATGATATACACCTAGACAAGTGTTCACCCCTTCCATGATTAGCATCCGTGTCATACCGTGATGCTTACTAGTCTGTGGGTGGGTTTGGGGGTTTTTTCTTGTACAGTTGTGCTGACAGCCTTGATTCTCTACTGTACAGAAACTGCTGGATACGGGAAGGATTATCCAAGTTAGTTTCTATGGAAACTCAGACATTTTTGTATTGAAAAGCTCATGGCTGTCAGTTACATCTCTGTGAAGAGGTGTCTTATGCAGCTAGTAATATTTTCTTGTGCATCAGCCATGCCAAAAATAAACTAGAGCTTGCTGGTGTCGGGTATCCAAATCTGTTTAGCTTACTGCCATATGGACAGGTGGTTCAAGCTTGGGGGTCCCATGCTTTCTTAGAATTGTGGAATAAGTTATGCTGGAAAGAAATTTGGCAGGTCTCTAGTCCAATCTCCTGCTTGAAACACGGAAAACTTCAAAATAGGGTCAGGATGCTGAGAGCCTTGTCTAGTCAAGTGCAGAACATCCATCCTTGTCAATAATCATAAAATTGAGTGCTTAACCATAAAATCTGTTTTCTTCTGTATCCTGCCTGAATTTGTTTTCCTGCAATCTGTGACACTTGCCTCTCATCCTTGGTACTGTGCACCACAAAGAAGAGTTCGGGTCTGTTTTCCTGTACCTGTTAGATAGCTTAAAAAAATGGCAACTGGTTCTCCCTTTAGCCTTTCTTCTCTCTATTGAACAAACCCAGCCTTCTTGCCTTGCGTGCTCTTGGATCTCCTTGTATGCGCTCCCACTCTGTTGTGGTAGTCCTCCACAGAACTTGTAGGGGTTTTTTTCAGCATGGAGCTCAAAGCTGGGCATAGTATTCAGATCTTCTGGGCTTAGAAGTGCTGAATAGATTAGGAAATAATAATTTCCCATGACCTGCTGGCTATGCTTTTGCTAACACAGACTGGTATGAAGCTGGCCCCTGTTGGAGGAATCATATTCAACTTGCTGTTCATCAGGACCCCCAGACTCTCTTCTTGCAAAGGTGACTTTGATCCAGGCTTGTGTCCAACCTGCTCTGATATATAGAGTTACTCTGACCCAGGGCCATGACTTCACTTCTGCTGTTGAAATGTATGCAGTTCCTCTTGGTCCATTCTTAAAGGTTGCTGATGTCCCTCAGTTGCAGCTCTGCCCTCTTTCTTGCAGGCCATCTTCTTCATAGCTTTTTTCTAATACAGAGCAACCAGTATGGCATGCTGATTGTGATCCAGATCAGACCCTTAAAGGCCTTAGTGCATTGAAAGAAGTTTAAAATCTGTGCCCTAAGGCTTCCCACACCTTCATCTCTACCTAGGGAGTAATATGAATTAGGCTCTAAGCCAGGTTTCAGCTGAAAGCCTGACAAGAAGACAAGATACAAGACTAGAGCAAAATGCTGGTTATGCTGACTCTCAGGGGTTGCAAATGCAAATAGGCAGAACCTGGCTATGTACCAGAATTTTAACAGGACAGAGGGCACACAAACAAATAGATCAACTAGTCAGAGAGTGTGCAGAATGGGGACGCAGTTGGGTGCCTGCCAAAATAGTTCAGAAAACAGATGTGATGCCACAAACAATGTAAATTGAAAAGCAAAACTATTGTTCATTCTAACTGGAGTGCAAATACTAGAATTCTCCAACTATATAATAATTTGTAATGGGCACTTGTAAGACTGTTTGCTACATAGAAGACAATTGAGTACACCATTATGTGTAGACAAGACTTAAGCCAGTTTTATGCTTTTTGAAGAAAGGGTAAGGGAAGAGGGGTGAAGGAAAAACAGAAGCTTTGCTCAACAATGCTTCTTTCAGAATTATCTTTCTATGCATTCACAACTGTGCAAAAAAAAAAATCTTTCTGAAATATCACTTCACTTGAGGAACCTTCTACAAATATGGGAAGCAACCCAAACAACTGCTTTTGACCAAGGTCCCCACAAAAAGAAAGAAACAAAGACATCTGGTAGTATAAAATATCTCAACATTAGTTTTGAACACTAAGTGATGAGATGCTTTTGCTAGGTCTATACAGAGCATCTTTCTTTGACACTAATGGAAATATGCAAGCACATCACTCTGGGCTGAATTTCTGACCCATTTTCAGTTTCTAGCATTAGTAGTATACTTGAAGTGTGGGAGGAAACCAAAAGGTGTGGTTTGGGGAACAGCTTTTGCAAACTATGCTGTCTATCAAAATTTGGCATTTGTTCCTTTCAGAAGCAAACACCTGTTGTTTTGGGGTTTTTTTCCCAAGCCTATTAAAAGTTATTGCTAAGAAATATCGAGAATAAAACATCTGTACATGGCAAAACTCCCATGAAATGTATCTATATTTAAATATATAAACATTTAAAACTATTTTTTCTCCATTAACAGTAGCATAACCTAAAGAGTATGAGCCTTATCCATGAGTAATTTGCAACCTACCTACATTCATAGAATTGTAAAGTTTTCTGTGGTGTATTTTTTGGAGGTGGCCTGTGGCCCAAATGCTGCCAAGAAATTGCAGTAAAGAAAATGAAAATTCAGTGCAGTGCTAAAATACTTGCTCTTATGGCTTCATCATCTTTCAAGAGTTTGATTATCCATTACTACTTTTTTTTTCCCTCATTCCTAATCTTGAAACAAGATCTGCTTTTTGTCTCAGTCTTCAGTAGTCATGTTCTGGTTTGGGTGGAGTGGCTGCTTGTGTTTGAAGGAAGACGTGTTAACCAACTACATTCAGGTGTACCTACTTACCCTAAAAACAAATGGCCTACCTTTAAGGCTCCAGCTTTTTCCAAAATCGGCAGGTAGTGTTTAGTTCTATGTCCAGATAGAACTAGTAAATCTGTGACAAATGTGTTCTTTTGACAGAATTGTTTATCTCAAGAACTCTTAGAAAGCCCCTCAAAAATCCTAAAGTCTTTTCCATAATAAGAACACCACCACCTTTTTTAATGAAGGCTCTACAGGATTAATCTAAGTAATAACTATGCCAAAAGTGACAGTTTATAAATTAGCCAATGGTACATATTCTATGAAACTTGACGGAGTCAGCTAGTTACCAAAACTTCAACCTGCTTTGTTGAACTGCTTAAACCACATAATGAATTTTTTAATAGTCTAAAATACAAGGAGGAAAAAAAATTAGACAGTAATTAATTCTGTGCCTAATACAACAATTAAGTGACCTGGAAGAGCACAAAGAGCTCTTTCAGCATGTACCAGCTGATTTATTTATCAAACATTAATTCATTTATATTATTCGCCACATTAATTTCATTTTTCATTCCTAAAGGCATTGGTGTGGGGTTCCCACCCCCCGTGACTTCTACGCTTCCCCATCAGGAACACAAAATGAGCAGTTTTCTCCACAGGGGGAAGCTACCTGGAGTTGCACATCACTAAAAGAGACAGCCTGACTCTAGACTAACCCTGTGATGAAGAGGTGAAAGCCGGTTCAACCTTGCTTCTGGCTGGACTTTCTCTTCCCCTATTGACGAAGCCTTTGCAGGTCCTGACACCCAATATCCTCCCACTTGCTCATCCCACCTCCCGTGCGGGCAGCCTAGGTGAGGCAGCTTTGGGCAGGGACGTGGGTCTTGGCCTCGACCTTGCCAAGGCATCCTCGGGGGCTTCATGCAGGCATCGGGGCCTTGGCTTCAGCAGCCGTGGCCTGGTTGGAGTGGCCTCGGTGGCTTCCTCTGGGCGGCAGGGCCTTGGCGAGGGGCTGCCTGGGCCTCGCTGGGACGCGGGCG
>NW_009260397.1:663518-710045 GCF_000687185.1 Egretta garzetta | reverse complement strand
TCCCCCCACCCCTGGGGCTGTGTCCCACCCGTCTCCGCTCCTCTGCGAGTCATTCCTGGTCCTCCCCTTGCTGCCTGGGCTCGTCCATGGTCCCCGGTGTTTCCTTTCCCCCGGGCCCTTCCTCTGCCCCCCTGTGAGGGGGCCTCGTTACCGGGATTTGCTCAGAGCCTGTGCAGGGGGTAGCCGGGCCTGCGCTTTGATTTCATTTCTCCAATCCTCTTTCCGTTTCACTTTCCTCTTCCCCAGGCATACCGGCTTCCTGCCCTGCTTGACAGCATCTGCTTTAGGGCTTTGATTTTGGCAATGTACATAGTGTTGTCAAGTTTGACATATTCTGTCCTATGAAAACCACTGTTATTATCTTGCATCTGACTTTTTTTAGATCAAAAATGAAATGAAAATGTCGATGACTTAATGTTTTGGTTATTTTGGACAGGGACTTGCTTTCTCGCTTCTAGAGCAAGCATAATTGTAATTGGTTTCTTATCTGATGCATAAAATATTAAAAAGCAATTTGGCTTGTTGACTTTTCAGTTGTTCTTTGTGAAACAGTTGCTTTACTTGAATTACTTTGTTGCTATGCATACTTTTTCTATTTTATGGAAGGCTCTTTTACCCTATGAAAGGTAGTTATTACAGAAGTGAAAGCACTGTTCAATGCTTCTAAAGTAATGTTGAAATCCTTATTTATGAATGCTTGAAAAGCTTGATCTTGCCGCCTTGCTTGTGAGAATCAATATTTAAAAACAGACTGTCTTTTTTATGATACGTAAACAGTATGGTGTTTGACTGCAAGTGGTTTTACTGCCTAGCTGTGGGTTTACTTAAGGTGCTCTTTCAGAATTAAACTGTTATGTTATTCATGAAAGAAATACTATAATTTGTGTCTGTCAAAGCTGTGCAAACTTTCTTAGTGTTCAGAACTGATGTTTTACTTTCTGAACTTTCTGCAAAGTCATTAATCTTATTAGATTAATCCCTTGCATTTTCTTCTCCTCCTCTTCTACTCCTTCATCAAAACAAGCAAACAAAAGTGCCCTTGAATGCTGTGTAACTTTGAGGAAATAAATATGAGTAAGCAGATACAAACCTTAATGCAATAAACCTTTGTTCTTGTGTTTGCCCCTCAGGCTGTAACTGTTTTTTCTCTGAGCAATAAACAATGCTGATAAATGTTTCAATGAAAGCTTACAGCAAGAGATAAAAAAAAAATAAAATTACTACTACTGACCAATAAAATCTTTAAGGTTAATCCCATATGAAGAGATGGCAGTAATCTTAAACTTTTTATTTCTACTTTTTCACAACAAGAATTAAATGTCCTCTGTTTGTCTTTTACGTATGTGTGCAGATATCTGTATATGATCTGTATGATTTTTGTTACAGATGTATTGACACAGTCCATTTTTTTAAGACTGTGTCTGTAAGTGGTGTTTCTTCCTTGTGTTCCATCCAGTGTTATGGTATACATCATATGTTTATATTCACTATCTTGTTTAAAAAGCAAACAAACTTGTTACTGGGATAAGTGTACAATGACTACAGTGGATTTTTTTTTTAAGTGATTAATATATGCTAGATATCTGAAAACAACTTGGCTTGGTTTCATGTTAGTGAAGCTAGCCAGAGGTAGAGTTTATAATAGATAGGTTTTTTGAGAAATAGAAGCAATATATTGGCTAAAAAGACTATGCAACAAGCTCCTATTTCTTTCCGTAAGCTTCCAGTTTTGCCATTAGTGAGGCTACTGTAGCTGGTAGAAGAGGGAGGTAATTCAATTAAATATCTGAATCATCTGAAAGTTTTCTTAATTTGTGGGAAGGTTGTTCCTAACCATTACGAAAATACACTGTCATATATGTAAGTATATCTTCCAGTTCATCCTGCAAATAACAAGTGATATTTCTTTGTCAAGATGAATATTAACACTTGGTCTTAAAGGTTAACTTCAGTGTATGGAACCATTCACATAACTCATTTGAGTGCCTTGTTATAGGTTCTGGATACAGAAGTCTTAATGTATTGCTATTTCACACCTGGGTTTCCTTTACAACACTGAATTTAAGTTTTGGTTTTTTTGTTGTTGTTTTTTTTTTTTTTCTTTAAAGAGTAACATTATGTGGATGAACATTTCAGGGATGCTGTGTGGAGTAGGTATCCTAGTGAATGTGTCAGTGGTCAATGTGTATGATTTGGTTATCATCATTTGAGAGCATTTTATAACCTAAGAAGCTCCATTCAGCATTAGGTTCTTGTGCGACTGCAGGCCCAAGCAGGACTGGCATACTGTTGCTAGATCCAGGAATACCTGAGCTCAGATGACTGAGACCAGGGATCAGCTTTGGCTTATCCAAGGTTGTTCCGGAGACAACGATGATGTAGGAGTGTGAATATATACTTGTGCTTGCAGGGTACCCCTTTATTCTGGCCCTTACAGGGAGCAGGCACATACTGGTGCCTTGGGAGCCTGCTTTCTAAAGGCCTTTCCGTAATATGTTTTTAAATGTTGGTATTGCTTGAAGGACAAATCTGAACTGGCTTGTGTAGTGGTAAACTCAGTGCAAAGTTGTGTACAGTTCCTGCCCCAAGCAACTTCTCGACTATGTTAGAAGGGAATAGTGTTGAGCGTAGAGAAAGGATGTAACTTAAGTTGTGTGACAGTTGACTAATTTTGTGTTCATTTTTTTCTTGAAGTTTTGATGTGTATGTTCTTACTTAAGATTTAGCTAATGATTCAGCTAGATGAGAAGAAAGAACATGTGTGAACAGAAATAAGGATGAGATTGTGGAGAGCATGTGAAAGGGGGTAGAGGTGGAGACTGAGGAACAAGCAGGCAGGAGATCAGTGGATCACCTAAAGTTTTTTTTTTGAGTGAGGGAGGGGAAAAAAAAAGGAAGATATCTGCATTGCTGCTCTTTATGAAACATTTCACAAAACCAGTTCATAAAGCAGCCTGAATTTTATATTCCAGCCTAGGTTGTCTGATGAGAATTGGGGCAAAAAAGGCCAAGAAGGCAGATGTTTCTCCCTTCCTGGGACTGTAGAAAGTGAGGGATGCGTTTTATAAATGCTTATTTTGACACAACTGTGAACTGAAGAAGCTGCTGCCTCTGTAGTATGTCTTCATTGCAAGTGTTTGGGTTGCCATGCAGTGACCCTGATAGGGAAATCTCCCAAAGTTAAAAATAACTTGGGAAAAGTGGTTATTTTTAACCTAGGTTGTTCTTCAGTACTGCTGATGGCACAGCCACACAGACAGTTGTACTGGCATAACTTGGAAGGGGCGGCTTCTTACCTAGTCACCTCTGCTGGAGGGTATCACTTCTGCTTTGTTTTAAGCAAGAAACATTTGTTGAACTGAGTGTTACAGTGATCAAATAGTCTATTTCATGAAGCAGCGTTTGGTGTTGTTACATGGCTTAATGTGGTGTTGGCCCTGGAACTCGGTGCCCTTTTGTTTCATTGGAAGAGAGCTGATTTCACACAGTCATGGTGTGAACTGGATAGGGTAGCTGGTATAGTTTTGAAGGAGAACGTGTTTTGCAAGT
The DNA here is from genome assembly GCF_000687185.1 of Egretta garzetta. Taxonomy (NCBI): domain Eukaryota; kingdom Metazoa; phylum Chordata; class Aves; order Pelecaniformes; family Ardeidae; genus Egretta; species Egretta garzetta. Next base: position 706,496 of record NW_009260397.1, on the reverse strand, counting down.
TTATTCAACTAGACCAGCTGGCCCGAGTGAGAGGTTGCACGTTGCTGGGCTGGAAACAAGCTTCTTGGGAATGGAGGGGGAATTCCTGAAGCTGGTGTTGGTGTTGAATGCTTCATCTTGTGAAACCTCAACTTCGAGTGTTCTTCATGGAATAAAAAAGGCAGAGTCTTAGTGTACATCTTATGATGTGTTTAGTAAACGCTTATGAGGCAGGTGAAGGTTGAATTGGCTGGTACCGTCTCATTTTCAGAGTTTTTTGTTGACTTTGGTGTTCTGCAAGGCTATGATATGTTACTTGGTATCCTTAAACTCTATGCTAAAGCTATGGCTTTTTTTTTTTTTTTAGTAACTTTCCCAGTCTTTTAACGTAAATGTTATGTTGATTGCAGATGGATACATGAGCAAAGAACAAGTGGTGTGTTTTTCTCTTCCTTCTAGTCTAAACCTTTATTGGAATGCTAACAGATATGACATGGAGCCCTTAGAGTGGCATTATTGGTAATGCTGATGCAGTCATTATAAAATGTCTTTCACGTTCTATAACATCAAAAGGAAATGGTAGATACATATAAAAGTTAGGTAACTTCTTTGCTGTGTTTTTTTTTTTTTTCCAAGTTCCTGATACCACATTGATCACTGTCTGTGTCACAGCCTCTTTGTACTACCTACATGTTACTTCCTTCACTTGCCTCTGCTTAATCTTTTTCTTGGCTTTCTGCCTGCTCAGTTCTTGGTGCTCTTGAGATGAGAGGCATTGCCATTGTACTATGGGGCTGAGTTAAAGGAGGATTCAGAGAGCAGTGTGAATTTAGAGGCAGCCTTTCTAAAAGGGAAAGCATTAAAAAAGGGAGGTGACAATAAAAAATTGAATATAGCTTCTTCCTCTGCAGCAGAGCTTCTTTACGAGCAGCTCACTTTAAGGCTTCTTTGCTCATGGAGGAACAGTTATTCTGCATTATATTCTGGCTCCACTTCAGTTTAAGTAACCTTCACGTATAGACGGTGTTTTTCTAGTGTCTGCAAGACCACACGAACAAGCTAGCATGAGAGAGCCTTACAGCAGGTAGACATGTTCTACTGTCTTCTACTTTGCAGACTATGGCAAGTTAGGTCTATGCTACTAGGCTACTAGTTTGCAAGGTAAGGGTGTGAGTTGTGGTAGCCTAGGCTTCTGCATTTTAAGGCTATAGCATCTGCTCTTCTCACTTCTGTGACTGTGTTACTGAGTTAATTCAGGAAGCTGAACCAGCTTACTGCTCATGTTTTTTTCTGCAGGAGGTGGCAGAAATTCAGGTGGAAGAAAACAGTAAGTCCCCCTTCAGATTGGCTGAAACTTCTGGGGATCCCTACCCTACCACACATTTAAGTGTAGGGTAGTTGCTTATGCAACAGCAGTTACTGAGAAATAAGTTGTTGATATGTTAATTACAAGGTGAAAGTATTTCGTGGTAACTTATTTGTGGAATTTAGACTGTAGCTGCTAGGCTGCTTTAAAACAGAACAGGTTTTGCAGTGAAGTGAAATGTTTCCAAGAACAAGAATGCCCAGAGGGTTTGCATAGGGCTGTTCACCTGACTGAACTCGTTTTAGGATGTCTTTATCTCGTTGCATGTTTCACAGTTGCATTGCTTGCTACTTTTTGATATCCTGAGAATGCACCTTCTTTTCCACCCTCGTCCTTAGCAATGTGTGGTTTTTTTTTTTTGTTTTTTTTTGTTTTCATCTTGCATGTTCAATATGACATCCAGAGGGTAGATCTAGATCCAATTTAGTAGAGGTGTGATAGAGAGAGGACAGTAAGCCCCCATGATTCTGGCTGGTAAATGGGAAAGAACAGGAAGGGAACTGAAAGCTTTTTATTATCAAACCTGTTCTTTTTCTTCCCCTCAATTTTCTGTCAACAGGCCTTCTTTTCGTCTTACTGCTTCCCCTTCTGCTTCCATGTTGATTGTCCCCTCCCTGCCCTGCACATTGCTGTACCTCTGCTCTTCTCTGATCAATGCTCCTAGTCATTATCTTTAGAATTTTTTATTTTATGTTTTTTTTTTTTTTAATTCTTCCACCTTATGTTTGGAGGATTCTTTTGAAAATGCCTGATGCTGGGCAGGCTCAGGCCCATTGTTTGCCAAACATGGATTACATTAATCCTGTCATTCAGCTTTCCTCAAATGACAAGGTCCTGGTATTTTGTCAAAATAATACATCAGGTGGTAAAATAATGACTTGTTTAGCAGTTGTTCTTGAATGTCTGCAAAGAATATTTGTGTTGCCTTTTAGAAATTAGTTGGCTTTTTTCTCCATTATTTGAAGAAATTTTAAAGGATGGCAATTTTAAGTAATGTATGTGGTGGTGGTTGGATTTGTTTTTTTTTTAATCCTATAAATGACAGAGGGGTAAGAAGCTGTTTACAGACCTTTGTAACTACAGAAAATATTTTCTGATATCCTCAATTAATACCCCGCCTTGTGTTTTTCCTTTTTTTTCAGTGATGACGCTATGAGGAAGGCTGGTGTTGCCCATAATAAATCCAGCAAAGATATGGAGAGTCATGTGTTTATGAAGGCCAAAACAAGGGTAAAGCATCTCTATTTGTTTCCAGAAGTTACTGGGGTGTCAAATGAAGTTTGGAACAACCCGCAGAAATAGCAAACCTGGTGCACTTAGTTAACTGTCTCTGCTTAGAGTACATAGTTATGCAAAATTTTTGATTTATATGTGCTTCTTTTACCCTGAGGGGAAGTGAGGAGTTTTGCACCCAATATATGCATCAAACGGGCCTTCAGTCCAAGACAGCTTTCCTGATGCTGAAGCATTTAATGTGTATATAGGACCACATGTAATTCTTATCTGAAGACTTGTGTGTAGTGAACTGCATGGAATTTCCTTTATCTGTAGTGTAGCACCATTCCGTATGACCAGTTTGGCCGTCAGGAGAGACTAAGATATCAGTGAAAAGGCTGTGTCAAGAGTAAGATGAACGGAAGTGCTGTGGTCTCTGTGAAAGTCTGGTTATCATGTACAATTCTAGACTCTACCAAAATGTAAACTTCTTTCCTGGATCTGTGTTATGAGAAATTGGATGCTGTTGCTGTCTCCAAACAAGCCACATTTGAGAGAGAACTTGTCTTGATGAAAATTTTATTATGCTGATGCCACAAATTTATGCCTGCTGATGGCAACCTCACTGGTGAATTGGTAGTTTCATGGGCAGGAAGGCTATCTCAGCCCTGTGCAGTTTCTCTTACACCTTATGAAGCATGCTAATAAAATGCTGCAAATAATATTGTTTTTTTCACTTCTGATGCTTCTATCATGTGTTAGTCTTTAAAGTTGTTAGCTTGTATTTGTAAAACTGACTTAGCTTAAAAAAAAGTAGTCTGAATGTGGCAGAGTTCAAGGACTAAAGTAAGTCAGTGTACCAAGTAAGCAGGTTCAATCCTTAAGAAAAAGGGATTAGAGCAGGTAAGAAGTGGAAAATTGATGTATTAGTTTATGTTCACGTATTGTGATCCTATTAGTGTGACTTTCATGGAGGTTCTTTCTAGTGAATTGTGTGGCTTCTTGGCCTTCTTGCACCATCAGCCACAATGACTTATTAGTAAAAATATTCTCACTTAGTTAATGAACAGACCATTCCTTGCAAGTGAACTGCACTGAAAAGCCCACAGTGATTGTAAAGTAAATTCTGTTATGTTGAGGAAGAATATTGAAGAACCAGAAAGTCATGGATGAAATGTTTTTATTTCATATGCTAAACCACTCATTTTTCACCTTTAGGAGGAATATCTTTCTCTTGTGGCCAGACTCATTATCCATTTTCGAGATATTCGTAAGTAACTGGTTTTGGTTTGTTGTTTTTTCTTTTCTCAGTCCTAGGATTGCTTATCCCATCTTCCCAAAAAAGTAAATTTTAGGGTTTGTATGTGTGATTCTGCATGTGACTCTTCACAAGTTGCTTTAAAATTTTTTTCTGTAACATACATGCTTAAATTCTAAATACTGTTCCTTTTACACATCCATCTATAATTGAAAAGTCTTTGAGAAATTATTTAAACTAACTACTTTTCCCACCTTCCTAATTTTTTCCTGTATTTTTACTTTTTTTCTATTGTTTATGTAGGGTTCTGGTTACCAAATTGGCTTAGGTTAATGTATTTTGTTAGCACTACAATAGGCAGTGTTGGTTTTTGGTTTTTTTTTTGTAATTATTATGTGAATATATTTCTTGTAGAGAGTATATCTGAAGGGCCAAATTTATATGTGATAGGATTAACAAAGGCAATTAATTGTTCTTCCTTTGCAGACAACAAGAAGTCTCAAGCCTCAGTCAGTGGTAAGAGCTCCTTTTTTTTTTGTTTGTTTTTTTTTCTTCTCTCCCCTGCCCCTATTTCCAAATAGAACAGCATAGAAATAAGGGCTCTTTTGTACTAAGTATAAGGTGGCTGTGGATTCCATAGCTGGAACATTAAATGCTGCTGGAGGAAAGGCAAGGTAGCGCGATAGACTTGGAGTTGTCGAGTGATGAGGGTAGAAGGCTGGGACAGTGTTTTGGATGTAACACAGGAGACGTTGTTTGTTTCCCTGTTTGTACTTTTGGTAGCTCGCAACACTAAGATTCTTGAAAGAACAAGAGTAATTGAAAATAATCTTCTGCTGAGCAGTCTAGGTTCCTCCCTGGTACCAGCTTTGGGTTCCTCACTGTGTAACATCAGAAGCAAGTGTTGTGTTTGTGGGGTGTACGCACTCTGCCATTTGGCTGAGGTTAGATCTGATCATGTCGTCTGCCTCTGTGCTAATTCTTACAGCAGTGTATGTTAGGAACACAGTACGATCCTCTATTTTTATCCCCCTGTAAGCTAAATATGCAATGTCTGTGACTGATTAACATCCAGCCTGGACAGTTTGAAATTACTTTATAAGTATTCTTAAGAAAGAGGGGGTGCTGCATTCTGTACCTGATTAATATTGTTTCTGCACCCCATGCTGTGTTTTGCCCTCTTGAATTGCCATTCCCTCTTTGACTTCACTTTTCAGAGTGACTGGGATTCAGATTATGACAATTGCCTTGAAAGGCACTGAATTTATCCACTGCATAATAAATGTGATGTTATAGGGGGGAACAGTATAGCAACATACTTTCTCTGGTCTGAGCACTGCTTCTCCATGTTGACCTCGGGAGGAAGAGGCAAAATTGTATCCACTCTCTTCTTGGTTTTTTGAGATTACAAGCTGGATATCCTCATGGAGTTTTGTGGGCAGCTTGTTCTGACTTGCATATAAATGAAGAGGTGGCTAATAAGTTCCTTTTCTCTAATGTATTTAGAATCTATTTTGAAGTTTGCAAATCTGAAGCACTTTAAATAATCTCTACTCTATTTACAGAGAGGCAAAGACATGCCAGAAGCCTCTTGTGGTCTCACAGGCAGAGCAGTGAATGTTAGATTCTCAGTGTACTGGATCTAGTTACAGTCTGAAGCTGACAGATCAGAGAGTGGATGATGGAGAACGGAGGATTTTGGGGAGGTCGTTGCATGGCTGGCTGCATATTTGGTAACTATTTTCTTTGTAGATCCGATGAATGCCCTGCAGAATCTAACTGGGGGTCCCCCAGCAGGGGCGCCTGGAATGGGCATGGCTTCCCGAGCTCAGGGAACACCCATGAGTGGGATGAGTAGCCTTGGCCCAATGGGACAGCAGATGAGTCTCCCAGGGCAGCAGCAGCCTCCTGGAACCTCGGGAATGGCCCCTCATGGTATGCCTGGTGTCTCTACAGCTACTCAGCAGAGTAAGTGTTCAGTTTGCTTCAACCACTGAAATTGTTAGATCAGCCTTTTGTTACATAACTGTTTTCCACAAAGATGCTGAAGAGATTTCATACTTCTGGATAAATCAGCCAGGTGAACTGCAGGAAGAATTGATTTCAAATACTTGCTACCTGATGGGGTAAATGTCTTCCATAGCATAGTGAGGAACAGTCTAGCTGTTGTATGAGCAAATGCTTCTTTTGTCCTACAGGATGTCAACTTCAGAACTTTGTTTTTGTAGAGCTCACCTATTTTTCCTAAATGTATGATGCACAGAGGTCACCAGCAGGAAGCACATTTCCTCCTGTATGTTTTTACATTCTCTGCTTAGGTTGCTGACTTAATACAGGCAGAGAGAATTAGAAGTTGGTAGTAGGAAGCGTCATTAATTCCGCTGTTAATGTGCCTCATCCATTTGGGGAAGCAAAAGTATATGCTGCTAATGAAGAACATTAGCGTACTTTTGGGATTATCTTAAATTATTATGACTTATACTGGGTAACTGTCTCTCTCACTGTTTGGGTCTCATGTTTTAAGTACAGTCTACCTTCTTTTTAGCCCAACTTCAGCTTCAGCAGATAGCTCAGCAGCAACAGCAGCAGCAGCAACAATTCCAGCAGCAGCAGGTGGCTTTGCAGCAGCAGCAATTCCAGGCCCAGCAGTCAGCCATGCAACAACAGTTTCAGGTCCAGCAGCAGCAGGCAGCAGCAGCTGCAGCAGCCCAACAGCAGCAGCAGCAACAACAGCAGTTGCAAGCCGTCCAGCAGCAGCAACAGCACATGCTGAAACTGCAGATGCAGCAACAGCAGCAAAACCAGCAGCAGGTGATGACAAAAAATTACCACAGCAAATTGAGGGGATCTGTGTTCAGTTACTAGTCAAGTGCGGCTTGGCTTGCATGGAAATACTGAATATCAGCTCTGCTGGTGATTAACATGTTTCCACTTTGGGGTAGGACTTCAGTTTAGACTTGCAAGTTAATTGGCAGCAATATATTACATCCCAGAGGAAAGGCTTAACAGTTGTTTGGTTGCTTTCTTCTGTCATAGCAACAGAGAATTAAAACCTTTGTCTCTTTCTCTTTATAAACATCAGGGTACTCTTTCATTTTGACAAAAACAGGGATGTGGGAAAGAACTGAAAGCACTTGTATTACTCTAGAAATAGTGGCTGTTTTGTCATTGTGTGAATTACACATTGCCACTTTAAAAAATGTGTGCCGAGCACATTGTATATATGTTATCGTCCTTAGGCACGAAAGCAGAAGAGGAAACTTTGTCTGTCATGCACTTGTGCAGTTTCTGTTAAATAGTGGTGATGGTGCAGGCTGGTTATGTTTGAAGAAGTGCTTCTGAGTCCATTTGTATAAGAGAAGGTGACGGACTTCATCTTTGCTTTTGAAAACTATTTTAGTAGTGAGACAAGCTTGTAATATTGAAGCCATGGGATGTGTACTATGTAGAGTTGAGATATACAAAGAATGAGTGAATAAAAAGGTTAGGCTTTCCTTTTGGACTTAAAATCTCAGCCTGATGTATTAGGATTCTGTTTGCTCTTGGTTTGGTTTGTGCTATAAAAATAAGGCTGCTGTCGCATTGCTGGAAGCTTTAGCATCCTGGCTTTTCCTGCTTTTCAGATTCAGCAGCAACAGCAGCAGCAACAACTACAGCGAATTGCCCAAATGCAGCAGCTGCAGGCAGCACAGGCTATGCAGGCACAACAGCAGCAGCAACAGCAGCAGCAACAACAGCAGCAAATACCGCAACAACAGATACAGCAGCAGCCGCCACCTCAACAAGTAATGCAACAGCAGATGCAACAGATGCAGCAGCAACAACAGCAGCAACAGCAGCAGCAGCAACAACAGCAGGTTGCTCAGGCACAACAGTCTCAGCTTCCACCACAATCCCAGCCTCAACCCCAACCTATGGTATCTCAGCCACAGGCAATCTCAGGACAAATTCCTAGTCAGGTTATGCCTGTTACTCTTACGCCACAGCAAATAAAAGTAATGCAGGTAAGGGCTAGTGACCAGCTAATTGTTGGTTCATTATGATCCTCTAGAGAAATAAAAAAAATTTGTTGACTTTTGCTAATGATGAAGTAGGAAAAAACATAGCTTATCAAGAGAACTGTAGTTAGCATGTTACTATTAGAGGTTTATGTCTGGGCCTGCCAGCAGAGAACAGTTTTGTGTTTAAGAGTAGAATTTCTGGAAATCTGTGAAAATCATTTATGCAGCTAATATTTAAAAATAATTTCTTGTCTTACTATTGAATGGACAAGTAAAGAAAAGAAAAAGAAACAAGCTCTGGTTAAAGAAAAATCACCTCCATGATGTTTGCTGTTCTAGAACATGAGCAAGTGCTTTGAAGTGCCTAGTGCATGTGTCTAGAGCCAGTGTTGGCTCTCTAGCATGCTGGCTTTGCTTCTGCTGCCATATTTAGAGGTTTTGGTCAAAGTTTAAGATACCAGTAGTTCCTGCCTTGAAGAGAGTGTGGACAAGACAATGGTTTTACTCTGTTGAACCTCTTGCTGGGTTGTCCTCTCAATGGTGTGGATTTTTGGACTATTGCATTACAGTCAGGTTTTTTCTGGGCTCTGTATGTGCTGTTGTGCAAAAGCTCAGATGTAATCCCAAGACCTACTTTTCTTTGGGCCTTGCTGGGAGGAGTAGAGTGTCAGCCACACTTGAGAAATTATTGACCCCACATGGATGAGTTGATACATCCACTTTGTGCTCTTACCAGCTAAGCTAGGAGTAGCTAGAAGTCATGTACATCACACTGACAGTCATAATGAATGTATAAACCTTGGAAATGCTGGTCACTGGTAGGTGCCGAATAGTGTGCTTGAGGGAAATCAACACATACGTGGTTAACTATGTTTGCTAGAAAGTTGAATTACCTAGTATTGTTATAGGAAGACCTGATAGTACAGGGAAGAAGTTGCACAAAGAAGTCTAGTCTTGGGTGCACAGTCTATGGGAAGACTGTTCTAAATGTTAGAACCAGGGGAACCTGTTTTCATAAAGAAAGCTCAAAAACTCTAAGGAAGAGTATGTGTGTGGGGCTGATCTTGTTTCCACACCCTTTTTTATGATTATAGTCAATATAATTGAAACAGAAGTGTTATACTCTAATCAGATACATATCTTTACTTCATGCTTTCTTTTCATACTCAAGGTAAGAGCTCAGCTGGTCCAGCAGCAGCAGGCAGCAGCAGCAGTGCAAGCAGCTCAGGCCCAAGCTGCTCAGATGGGAGCTTCAGGGCAGGTAAGGGCCTGGGAGCCAGTATCACTAGTTATAGGCCTGTAGCAAATGCATGCTAGAGATGAGCATGGAGATGGGTTTCTGGTGGCTTTCTGATGAGGGATCTGACATCAGTCATCCCCTTTATAAAGGGGATATGGGCTTTTATGCTGATTCTCCTTTGCCTGGAGTCAGAGGCAGGATTTCGTTGACAACCTCTCTGTGCATGCTCTCTGTCCCGAGTAGGTAAGATTGTTGCCTGTACTGACACAGGAATGCACATCAATAAGATGGCCTACTGTGGTCACGCTACAAGTCTTGACTGTTGGTACCTGTAGTGTATCACCTCTTCTTCTGTTAAACTTTCTTAGGTGACTGCTTTGTTGTGTAAACTGATTTCTGTACTGTGAACCTTTGCCTGCTATCTTTACTCACATGTGATTTACCTTCCATCTCCATGTATTGACCATAAAGAATAGTATAGACAGTGAAATCTCTCTGCACTTCCCTTTCATTCCTTTCATCTTTCATCCTTTTTCTGAGTGAAATGGGCAGTAGATATAGATTGCTCTTGGTCTGGATGTGAATTGTGAAGAAAAAATGGCATGTGTCACAAGTGCAGAGTTACATTTTTAAAAAAAAAAAAAAGTGCTGGGTGAAAGCTTATTGTCTAACACAGTTTTCTTATCCTGCAATACACTTGTAGCCCCAGTGATTGTTCCTTGATGTGTGTCTGGTATGAAGGAGACATGGGGAAAAAAATTGGGAATGGCTTGAGCTGAACCCCTCATCCCATTTTCCACAAGAATATGAAATAGTCTTTCGTGGCTTACCTCTGTAGTGTTTCATATTGAGGCATTTTACAGATGTGGGTAAGTACAATTATCGCCGCTTTGTAGATGAAGAGACTGAGGCAGACAGATGAAATGAGGTTGACTAGGATTAATGGCAGAGTTCTTTTCGTATACCCAGACTTTCCATGTCTGCATGCACCATTTTCCCTTCAGTGCACAAGTAATATTATAGATTCAATAAGATGTTTGGAAGCTTTTTACATGGACTGTGAAAACAATTGGTTCTTCAACATACATCTCCCAGACTTGGGAGTAGTGTCTTGTACTGTCATGTGGCCCACATCCTTGTTGGTGGCTCAGTTCTGTTCCTGTATTGGTCCTTTTGCTTGTGTCAATGTAACACAGGATGTAAAAGCTGAGCAGTGGTAAGTACAGTTGGTACAGTACTGGCAGCAATGCAGAATTGTCTTTCTACAGTTGAAATGTGAATTCAAACTTCTGTTTCTTTCTTAAATAATTTCCAGGTGGGAGCTACAGGGACTTAGGCTGACTGGGAGGAGACTCTGACTTTTTTTTCTTTTTACTAACTTAATGGTGCTCTTTTCAACTCCTAAGCGGATGGATTGTGCTTATGTAGACTCAACTTAATTCTTGCCCTGTTTAGTGAATTCATATGCCAGTAGCTTAACAGCGCAGTGCATTTGAAGAGTTTTGGGTAATAAGATGGTTGACAGCAGGTTTTGTATTGCAGCTTTATTCAGACACGTGTAGTAGACTCAGGGGTTGCTCATTATCTATCACGGTTGGAGTTTAGAAAGTTCCACATGCAGGCTTTACTCCATTTATGTTCATGTCATTGCAATATGAGTCTACTGAAATTCACTTAACATTGTGAAGTCCAATACTTAAACGGGTTTCTTGTACTTGTGCAAATATTTTCTGTATATAATACTTAGTTTTAAGATTGTGGCTGTATACAGTATTACAGTGCAGCTTTGGTGTTGAGAGTGTATATGGATTTTCTTCAATTTGTAAGAAGTCTCTTTTAAGAGTACATTTTGCTTTCTATTTAATACATTTTTTTCACTAGCACCAGCATCTTTAATAAATCTGCCTTGGTTTCTTCATTTGGTTCAGGGAAGCTTTTGTTATAAACAAACCCTATCCTAATCTTTGCTTGTTATATTTAAACTTAGTCTCTAGGGGCATTCCGACTGGGAGGAGTTGGTATGGCTGCGTTTTTCCTTTTCCGTAAAGTTTCTGTTCATCCTTCCTACATAAAAGTAAAAGCAATCCCAGGTTTAAACGTGGATCCATGTGAGTTTTGAATTTCTTCTCTAAAGTTGTAAAGACATCGTGCAGGTCAGTGTTACCCTGCTTGGGTGTCCAGTCCTCGTGAGCATGTAACTCACAGCTGAAGCTGGTAAATAAAAGTGTCCTAGGAACCACAGAGTGCTACACAAGTCCTTGCAGCACCAAGAGAAAAATCTGTAATCAACTGGAGTTAAGTATTGAAGTTTAAATCACTGTTGTGGTGCAACTCCTTCAGGTACTCAGAATGCAGATGGCTTTTGCTCTTTGAAAATCAGAGCTGCCTTTAGTGGAGTGATAGTGGCACAATACTTACATGCGCTCACCAGAAGCTGCATTACAGAATTCAGAATCTTTGGATTTTAGATGAAAGAAAATTAGAGGTTCAGGATTCTAATTGTTATAATCCACTTCATTTTTTTCACATAATGGGTTTATCTCTTACAGTGGAGGGTCATTCTCTTCCTCTGCTTGCTCTCTGTTTTTATGGAGTAAAAGTCTCAGTGCTATAAACTGAGACAAATCAGTTTCACTTGTGGAAGAGGGTTTGCCTTCAGTTTAAATCTATTTCAGAAGTACTTGAACACTTCTGGTTGTCTTCTGGTTTTAGACTGACAAGAACAACTCCTTCATGGATATATTGCTTTGCATAAAATGGATGCAATCTTTGGAACCCCCTTTCCGGACTCCTTTGTCAAAGGGTCACAGGTGTAAATCAGCTGGAGAATGGGAAACATAGATTACTTTTGTTAAGAGAGTGGAATTGATGTCATTTTATATATACACACTTCCTTTCCAAAGCACACATTTCAAATAAGACAAAAAATAGAAACAATCAAAACCAAAATTATGTGCATAAATGTTTGACCAGTCACAACACAACAAACAGCTGAAAGCCTTTGAATCTGAGTTTGTCATGCTGGTGTTCAGTGGTTTGCCAGACACTTAAACTGTGAATATGCTTCTAATTTCCTTGACCTCAGAGGAAGTAATCTAAATCTTCACACTTTGGTGGTGTGGCATGAGAAACAGGACCAAGATGGGACATGTGGGTCACCATAACATCCCTGGGATTTCACACGCTCTAGAGATCCATGTGCATTCACGAGGGTCTAAGATGGGGTGATTGTGCCTGGAAGGATATGTTGGGTTTTCCACCCCCCAGCAATTTCCCTTTTTTTTTCTGTTGTTGTTGTTGTTGTTGTTGTTAGGGTTGTGTTGCTTCACCAGCTCTCATGTTGATACTGTAGCTCTTCACTGCACTTTGTAGCATCCACCTGTGCTTTGTGCCAGTGCTGGGTTGTTGTGTTTGCCTGTGGTGGCTGTTGCATGCTGTGTGTGTACATGTGCATGTGTGTGTGATGTCTGAAGCGCTGTCATTTTTTTCCCTTTTGAAATCCTGTCTCTGACCATCCCCCTTTGCCTGGATGGAACAGGACTGCATTGCTCTGATGTTGTGAACTAACAGCTGTGCTGAATTTGACACTATTTTCTTTATCAGTTATTGCTTTCCTTTTTCAGTCTTGCTATGTTGTATTTAATTTTATTTATTTTTAACAATTGTAAGCACATGCATTCTCTGACTTTCTAGAGACATGTTGCTGGCTGCTTCAGTCCATTTACATAGAACACTAAGCAAGAATGCCCCAAACCATTTGCTGAAAGGAGACTTTATTAACTCATAGTTTAGCTAGGGCCTGTATAGGTTTCTTGGTAATATGTATGCTGAAAAAAAAAAAAAGTAGCCCAGAGAACTTTACTGTAGGACTTTGAAGTACCAAACAGAAGCTCTTTTACTGATAAGTCCATCCGACAAAGCTACCTGAATACTACCTCAGAAATATGATGTATTTGCTATAGATTCTCAGCATATATGGTGTAATATCAAATTTTAAGCAACAGAGGGCTGGCTGTAGAGATATATCTGATTAAACCTGTGTGGCTCATGCAGGCTGATGGTTCTGAAAGGCACTTCTAGATGCTGCAGTGCAGCATAGTCCTAAGACTTTTAAAATACAAATTCTAATGCTAACCTTCATAATTTGTCCTAAATGATTGTACTTTAGAGTGTGCTCAGTCTATAAATCTGGAGAATCAAATAGTGCATGAATAAGCTTGAGGCAGATTGTGGACTCAGAATATTTTAGCACAGCTTAGTAGTAGAGGAATGGGAATTTGTCAAAATGATGGAAATTACAAGGATATATTTGACTTATTATGTGGGTTATAAAAGGAAGGAAATAGCTTTTTCAAACCCAGAAGTCCTTTTTGTTGCCTTTGGCATTGTTACACTGTCATAGGTTAGGTTGGTCTGAAATTTTGCTCACTGTGGAGCATTCCTAATGAGAGTTGCTGATGAACTGTCTGCCAAATTCTTTTATAATGAAGGGTGGCACACGCAAATATTACTAAATCCTTTGAGTCGACAGTGGGGGAAAGCACATCAGAAACCTATAGCGTTATATAGCTTCTTATATGGAGCATTCTTGACAACAATCTCAGACTACTTATTTCAAAGAATTCTAGAAATTCAAGGTGTCAGGCAAAATTTAGGAAGAGCCCTTCGTACAAATGATAGCATAGTCAACCCTTGACCCATGAATTTGAATCTACTCTCTCAAGATACATAGAATTCATTAGATGCTTTCTAAAAATTGGTAGAAAGGATATAAAAAGGAGTTTGAGTTATAAGCTAGCATGTTAGGTTAACCTTTAGAGAAAAGCTCACTAACCTTCCCTTCATGCTCCCCCTCCCCCTAATTCCTGGAGGTTGCATGTGCTTCTCATCCTGCCAGTGCACTGCATTTCTTGTTTTGCGATTACTTTTGTCTGTTGTCCCTCTGTCCTCAAAGATGATCACCGCACCTATGGCCCGAGGTGGGATGCAAATAAGACCACGGTTCCCGCCTACCACCGCTGTGTCTGCTACACCGCCAAGCTCCATTCCTTTGGGCGGACAGCAAATGCCACAGGTATTTACTGAGTCAAAGCACATTGTGTCAGGAATTGTGCAAAGCATTCAATACGTGATTGTATAGCACTTGCTTTCGAGGAAGGGGAAGTTCACTTTTTTGTCAAACAACTAACTTGCTGGTGTTACTCAGGGTTTGGTCTGGTCTGTTTTTTTATGGATCCTTTTTCATTTTAAATAATAGGTTTTCTGAGAGCTTGGGATATCACATAAAGCCTTTTTAAAGCAGTATAGATCTTTATTTTAACATTTGAAACATTTCCATGTTCATAATTGATTCAAGTCTCAAATTAGAACTTTGTGGTTTCTATTTAGTCTTTGTCCATGCTCCACAAGTGTGCATTTATGAGGGTGTTGCAAGTCAGTACTGCAGCATACTGGCTGAGTTGCGTGGGACCTTACTTATGTGTTCATGCTCTGTACAGGTGCTTCTTTCGTTGATAGTGAACTTGGCTCCTTTCAGTTTGAGTAGCTTCTTGGTATGGTATCAGGGACTAAGAAAACTGGAGCTGTTCTTTTCTTTCACGGTTGTGTAGAAGGAACTGCCAGAAGGATTCCACTCGTACCTGCATCAGAGAAGAACATATGTAGGCAGGCTGGCAGCACCTATCCAGCTGTTGCTGGAAGATGCATGAGGTCAGATGCGCACATCTGCCTGGTGCAAGTCTGGATCTGCTAAAGACCTCACAGTCATGTTTTGCAAGCAAAATGTGTCGTTTTGGGGAGTAAGAATGGGGAGAACTATAATGAAGTAGAATTGAGTTCTTACCAGTAAGTCACAAAACGAGGCACTGCTCTGCTCTGCAAAAGCTTGCTGAGCCCTATGTGATTGGTGTTGGTTTAAATATGTATCATATTAAGATGCTGGAATAGCGTTCAACTGCATTTTTCTATCTGTTATTCACGAACCTCAGGTCTTGTTCTTCTGGGTGCTAATTTTCAAACTTATTACCAGTACAGTTCTAGTTCTTAATACCGCTGCATTTTGTTCATAGGTTTAATGAAAGTTTCTTCACTCTTTGCATTTTTTGTTTCCTTTGCAAGCTTGTCATGGGGCTGTGGAATGTCTGAAACTCTGCTTCCTAGTGCTGCAGCATCAACTTTAGTAGGCACAGCCTTTACTTCTCAGGAATTTGCTAAGGTAGATACAGTGACCAGAAAGATTCTGCAGACCTAGGCAAACACATCTGTTGTCGGTTTTGGTTTAAGATGGATGGTTGTTTCAATGCAGATCATTGTTTATAGGTTAACTGAAGTAAAACCCAGGCACAGCTGTTGAGTCAAAGGAGAATTTATTTTGATCTTTATTGGCTGAAGCAGTTTATATGTACTGAGACAATCATCTCCCATATGAAGAATACGCAATACTTGGTTTGATGAGGTCTTCCAATAGATATTTAAGTATTAGATTGGCTTATATTTAATATTTGAGTCATAGCAAAAGATGTCTAGTTTAAGCATTCAGTGCCATAGGCTGATCTTTTAGTGCTGTCATGTCTATGGTAGTTGAGGAGCTTTGATTTCTGACACCATGCAAATTGGTCATCAAGGAGTGCTCTCAGCAGCATGCCAAGGACTGTGAAAATGATGTAGAAGACTGAACAACTAGAGAAGGCAGAAGAAGAAAGGAAAATTCTTTATGAACAATGATTGGAGTGAAAATGGCTCCTAAGCAGGTGGTAGGATGAGTGAGTCATGGTTTAATGAAGCGTGTTTTTAAAGTGAGTCTGACATGCCATATACGTGACAGCTCTGGATCAGCATGAATCTCTAGTGCTGTCTGCCAAAATATTTTATTCCAGTTCTAGGTGGATTAGAAATTAGAAATGTTGGCATTTATGCCTCTTAATTTTGTAAAATGCTTGAATAATATTGTCTACTGCATGTGTTATACTTTCTTGTCGTCAGAGCCCTTGCGGCTGTTCACAATAGGAGTACAGGGCTGTAGTGTATATCTAGTTATTAATTACTCGTTTGAGTCTGTCATCTCCTTGACTGCAGTATCAAAGTCATTTAGACTTGATGATAGGTAGTTCAGAGTGTCTTTTCTCTTTAGTAAAGAATCTTGGTATTGCAGTAAAGAATCTCTTTCAACGAAAGGACCAGATGTGATACCAATATTGTGTGGCTATTTATTTTTACCCCATATGACACAAATGTCAGTCTGTCTTTTTTTTATCACAAGGCTCAGTTGATTCTGCAGTGGGTTCTTTTGTTTGTTTGGGGGTTTTTTGCTATTACGGTCTTTTCAATCAGAAGAATATATTTACTGACACAACATTGTATTCCACAATCTCCTGGTCTTTTAAATTGCCAGAGAATTAGAACTGACTTTTTTTTTTCTTAGCTGAAGTTTATTTGTGCCTGAATAATTAAAACATGAAATACAATCAATATTAGTTGTGGTTTTTAACAGCTAAGAGAAGTTTCATATACCATATTTGAATTGGCTCAAGAAACCTGCTGATCTTCAAATTTTAAAAGATCAATCTAATACGTAGCTTTTGCTTTAGCAATTAGATAACTAATGTGTTAATACCAATGAATCTCCTCTGTTTCTAGTGCCAAAACCTTCAAGTTCTGTCTACAAATTTATTGCAGTCTGCAATAGTATGAACTTCCAATTTATTATTGGCACAGAAATCTTCAGCAATTTGAAAATATAGGGGAAAAAAGTAAAACTGAGTTAATATTAAAATAAAGCAAGGGATACTGGCTTGACTGGAAATATGGAAATCTGTATCTGCACTTATTTCAAGATCTGCAGAGTTTCCATTTTGTCATGTAAAGCAGCATAATGCTGAACTTTAAACCCAGTATGCAATAGAGTAGGCAAGGCTGTGCTTACTGGCTTAACGTTGGAACTGTAAGTACAGTAGTGTAAATGCTTTCTAGAGTTACTTTAGACTAGAAGTGTTTCTACTGTTCTTCACTATTACCCATCGCTTCCTTGTTTTAGTCTCCTTTTCCTTGCTGTTAGCTTCTGCATATTGTACACTCTAGCTACTGGGAGCTTCTGAAAACCTCTCGCTAGCCTTATCTACTCAGTGCTGTCCTTTGCCTGCGACTCAGCAAACTGGAGGTAGGCCTCATAGCTAAGTTTATCTTCCAGCATGGTGTGCTCTAAATGTGAAAAATAGCTTTGAATTAGTGGTTACGAAGTGCAACTTTTTGCCATGCAAGCCTAAATATCTTTTGGGCAAGACTTCAGAAAATTAGGGCTTGGTGTCATGATCAGGTCACTGTAGAGTCACAGAGTAAATTCATGTTTGGTGGGCAGTAATAGCTGTCCACGAATATGCTTGAAGATGCAGAAACTGTCATCCTGCAATGAAAAAAATATGTAGTTGCATTTCCCTATATATGTTGAAGATGAAGGGTATATAAATGGTCAGTAACCATGGTTTAACTCTGGAGTTAAATGAGGAGCTCAATTAATTTAATGGAGTTAAAGCTCCAGAGGGAAGGGTTTTTTTGTCTCTTGGGTTTATTGTGTATTTTTGGGTTTTGGGGTTTTTTTAAGCCTTCTTTTTAGTGAGAGTCAGTTGGAAAGAGCATTCCCTAGAAGTTGAAATCTCATTAAATTGTTATAATCTTAATCCATATCCTGTAAACAATGTAGAAATCTAAAGCTGAAAGCGTCCTTAGATCTGTTCTGTAGCTAAAGACATCTGAAATTATTACATAGCAAATTAACTGCTTTCAAATTAAAGTAAGGCAGTAAATTCAGAATTGCATACTTCTTTGAGTATATGTTTTTGAAAATGTCACATTTTTGCTTAATATTAGACATTAGCCTTTGGTATTCTGAGATGAAGCTGGTAGAGAGCAAACCTGTTGCAAGAAGGAAAGCTGTTTGCCTATGCATGTACTTAAATGAGAAGAAGTAATGCAGAAAAAGATCTAATTCATTCTATGCTTGTGTGCACAGTAGATGCTGCATGTTCTTTTCTTTGCTTTTCTGCAATATTTGTAAATTAATGTGAAGGGACCTTGGTGTTGAAGTAGATACAGAAACTTAAATCTGGCAAAAAACCCTAATGAAATCTTTCTTCTTCCTTCCCAAAACACAAGGATTTAAGTTTTCAGAAGTAATTTAATGTAACCAACTTGAGACCCCCCTTAAAAGGGGCTTGATTTTCAGGAAGTGATGAACCACTCAAAAGTGGTCTTAGCTTGACTTGATGAAAAATGAGTGCAGCATCCGTATGGGTAAGTTCTAAATCACTTGCTGTTCAATAGAATGTTATGTAGAATTGTAAAAAAATCAGGGAGTGCTTTTTGCAGTGTTCGTCCTAGCTTCTTTCCAAACAGCTGTGAGATGCTTGGTTTCTGTGGGAGGTAGACTATGCTTTTCAGTCTCAGAAATGCTTTTCCAGCTGTTGAAGAGGTACATGCTGTTAAAGAATCTACCTCCTGTGAAAAACAGTAAGCACAGTCTCAGTATTTGTTGACTATGGAGAAAAGGAAGATATAATAGCTTATTTAAAGCATAATTTCAGCCTCACTTGTTCTAGATATTATCTTTGTAGGAGAGGTTGCGAAGGTAATGGGGTTACTGAAGATTGGGGAAAAATCTTCGTATGTCAGGCTGCATTTGATTTGAAACTACACTTTAATGGATGATAAGCTAGTTTTTTCAAGTTTAGTAGTTTACCTAGCTCGGAATTGTTTGGGCCCTTTTTTTTTTTTTTTTTTTTTGTGGAGTGTGACCTTGCAGAGCTGTACTGTGATATTCCAAGCGAAGCATTTCCTTTCATATTTAGAGCATACATGCAAAAGTAGACCATGCAATACTTACTTTTTAATATGCTAAATATCATGTCCTCTGGAAACAGTTGGATGATTTAGATGGATATTTAACGAGTGATTGAAGGATCACACTAAATTGCAATGCCCCTGAAGTGTCTGGGACTTGTGGATTTACTGGGACCTTTGATTAAAGATGGTTTAGACTGAGGGAAACAGAGTTATTAATTCATAAAGGTGCTAATCAATGACTTACAGAATGGACACATGGGTTAGTGAGTCACAATATGTGGCCTCTGTGGGCTAATTGAGTTTATCTTTGTATGTACTTACTTATAGCCTCAGGTCATAAGAACTCTGCACGTGCCTTAAACAAACATGGTCACTTAATATCTGCATTGCTGTGCCATGCTTCTGGCCATGATACAGGATTTTTGTCTGGTTTTAAGTGATCAAGGGGAAGAATGCCCACTAGAACGAATATGAGAATTTGCTCTAAATTAAGCATCATCTGTCTCTGGCACTTTAGAGTGTACAGAATAAACTTCGTTCTTACCCAGAATTTGGTGCTGTTCCGGAAATGCTCTTATTCATCTTCTTGTCCTTTAGGCACACCTCCTCATTCTCCAAAGGTCAGAAAGCTACTTCATTTTTTTCCACCCAGCCGTTCAGTTTGGAGTATTTCTATCTCCACTCAGATTTTCAAAGCTGAATACTTAAACAAGATGTTGGTGGCTTGGCTTACTTAATTTTTTTTTTTTTTATTTCCTTCCTCCTAAAGAAAACCAGTGGGGAAAGTACAGTCAAGTCTGACAGACCTCTGAAGACTGTAATTAAAATGTCAAAATAAGGAGGGGTTTTATGGCTGTTAATTCTCAAGTTGGAACTGTCTTTTCTTCCTGCTCCTCTTTACACTAGTTCTAATAAAATACAGGTTTTTCAGATGGCACTTCTGACATTTTAATTGCAACATGATGGTTTGGGAAGTGAAAAACAATTTTACAGCTATTCAAATTATGTGCAGATTTAATGTTTATTTCTAGTAAAGTTGATAGGAGTACTGCCCTGAGAGAGTGTCATTATGGGGGGGAACAGGAAACTAACACTTTCATTTCTTGTAGGCCTGAGGATGCGCTTCTCTCCATAGGTAAAGGCTTTTAGTTAGGTTCCCATCCTCTACTCCCTTTTGTTGTTATTGATCTTACATTTTTCCACATTTCAGGTCAGCCAGAACAATATTACCATGATGTCATCCCCATCTCCTGTCCAGCAAGCTCAAACACCCCAATCAATGCCTCCACCACCACAGCCACAGCCATCTCCTCAGCCAGGCCAGCCAACTTCTCAGCCAAATTCAAATGTCAGGTGAGCTAGACTGCAACTTTTGAGGACCTTTGTCAGTGCTGTAAGGGTGAGGTTTTCAGAAGCATTCAATGTATCTTACTCTGTTTTTGTTGAAGTGAATGAATTTTAACATCAATTTCAGTGAGAGCACAGGTGGGATTGTGCTCTGAAAACCCCCCGTTTTGAATAAAGAAGCTGTGTATAAAATCCTTGCCAAGTCTACAGCAGAGCTACAGAGTGCCATAACAATGCTTACTGAAAGCATATCTGCTCACAGGCTGATCGTGCTTCCTTTTCAGATTCTGGCAGGTTTGATTTTTATGCTTATTTTTCAGCTCTGGCCCAGCTCCATCACCCAGCAGCTTTCTCCCCAGTCCATCTCCACAACCATCCCAGAGCCCTGCAGCTGCACGAACACCTCAGAACTTTAGTGTCCCATCCCCAGGTCCTTTAAACACTCCAGGTAAATGATCTGAGAACTATACTGCAGACTGTAAGTTGGGGTATGCTTTGGTAACTGTAATAGTTCCCAGGAAACTTGGTTTTTTTGGCACGATGTAAACTTTAGAGAGCTCTACAAAGCAGCCAGCATTGCAAGTAGTGAACATGTCACATGCACCACGTAACACAACAGCATGGAAATCTCAAATGAAAATCAGCTGAAATCTTTTCTCATCACTGAACTATGTAAAGGGTTTTCCTAACTTCCTCAGTGATACTTAATTTAATGGAGCAAGTTTATAGAGGCATAATGATTCCTTAGTTCCGTGCAGGAAGGAACTCTTAGCAATAGCATGCGATCATAGAGGATGGTAACCACTTAATCACAGGTGGCAGGCTGCTTTGCTCCAAACTACTTTCCTAGGTGTACTCTGACACTTGTGCTTGTCTCTCTCCCAGATGCAATAAGCAGCTTCTGATACTGTGAATGGAAGCGACATGCTCGCTCCTTCTCATACCAGTGCTGTGTGCTCTGCAGTTTGGAAAGCACCAACTTAAGGAAAACTACAGCAAATTCAGTGTGTTGATTTAGTGTTTAATGCACCAGAGTGAAGGACAAAATGAGGACCTAGACAATGGGTATATGAAATGTTGGACCTTTTCAGAAAAAAAATTGTATTACATGGGGATTGCTGTGCTGCCCACAGAACATGTTATTTCTGATTAGAGAGTTGGACAAGCACTTAAACTGTGGAGGACATCCAATTGTGGATTTGGATATTTGATGTGAGCTACACTTAGAGTGCCACATTTCAGATCTAGATTCTGAAATGTGAGAATGCTGTTCTGCAGTATCTTTTATCATCCCTATGACATGCAGTCTTTACTTCTTACCAGGAAATCCAAATTCTGTCATGAGTCCAGCCAGTTCTAGCCAGTCAGAGGAGCAACAGTATCTGGAGAAACTCAAACAGTTATCGAAATACATTGAGCCGCTCCGGAGGATGATCAATAAAATAGATAAAAATGAAGGTGATGTTCCCTATATTTAATAATGCATTTCTCTCTGTCAACTATCTCTTCTGATGAAAGAAGCAGTACCTTGCCTTTTGTGATCGTTTCTATTCTAGGGATTAAAGATGACAGTGAAAGTTAGTTGCTCTTTCTTCCCTATGACTGTAAACATTTTACTGTGAAGAGTGCGTAAAATCCTCATCCTTAAATTCCCATCAATTTTCCTTTACTTCTGATGTTTTTAAGACACATAATGCTTACACAATGCATACGCTTATGATTAGATGAAAGATCTTTGATCCTTGCTGCTTTCTTTGGTGTTGTCTCATGTTTTCACTTTTAACAGTATATTGTATTTATGTCTGCAAGTATGGAAGCTATGCTTGTAGTCAGTGCTCATGTCTCTGATATTATTTCAGATAGGAAGAAGGACCTGAGTAAAATGAAGAGTCTCTTAGATATCCTGACTGACCCTTCAAAACGGTAACTCTTTTTCCTTTTGGCTGGACATCAGATTCCCCAGCTCTTCCAGAAATCTGTTGTTTAGTATCTAGCCATGTTGGCATTGAAGCTGTCTGTGGGGCTCGGATAGCAGAAATGCTTCAGCCTAGGTGGCCATTTTGTGGTGATGAAATTTCTCCTTTTTTGCAGGTGCCCTCTGAAGACACTGCAGAAATGTGAAATTGCTCTGGAGAAGCTGAAAAATGATATGGCTGTGGTACGTAATGCTTTGCACTAGCAAGAGATAAGCAATTCCAAAAGGTCTTACGATTTGGCAAGATAATTTTTTGCATTTCTTGTTGCTCATGCTGTTAAGTAAGGTTGGACAAAACAAGAAAACAAGAAATGGGCAAGCATTTACTTCATGTAAATCACCTGTATGTATCTTTTAACTGAACTTTCAAGTACTTGTGCTTTGTGCAAAGACTTGAGTAATTCTTTCCATGAACTTTTGCAGCTGATTTCAGGACAGACTTCCTAAATGAAAGTTATGGACTTTTTTTTTTTTTTTAATGTTACTCTGTGCAGTTTTGAGAATTCTTTGTATTTCGTGCATTAGAAGTTTGCTACTATAAAATTTGCAGAATCAATAATTAAGATTTCTTTTTTGGTGATGATTAAAAGAAAAGGGGCTTCTCTTGTGTTTTAGCCTACTCCACCGCCTCCCCCAGTGCCCCCCACCAAACAGCAGTACTTGTGTCAGCCACTTTTGGATGCTGTTTTGGCCAACATACGTTCACCAGTCTTCAACCATTCCCTTTACCGTACATTTATGCCAGCTATGACTGCAATTCATGGACCACCAATCACGTATGTATCATTGGCCTGCTGACTGTCTTAAATGTTCATTATCTAAGGAAAAAATATTTAGTTGTAGAAACTATAAAAAGAACAGATGGGTTTATGGATGGGTGCGAGTTATCTCTTTCCTTTTTACACCTGTAAAATATTTGACAAATGTGGTGTTGGCATACCATTTTCACCCAGTCCTTTTGTGGACTGTGTTTTACATAGGGCCCCAGTTGCTTCCCCTCGAAAACGGAAATATGAAGAGGATGAAAGACAGACCATACCAAATGTCTTACAAGGGGAAGTCGCAAGATTAAATCCTAAATTCCTGGTGAACCTGGACCCTTCCCACTGCAGTAATAATGGCACAGTTCATCTCATATGCAAGCTAGGTAAGCAAGAAGAAATTAAGGGCTGAATTCAGAAAGAAGTGCTGAGCTTGACTGTAGAAATTTCAAGTTTTTTGCTAAGTCTTGAATCTTGCCAAGCTGTGACTTCTGCATGAAGTCTGTACTTACTGGATTCATAGCA
The DNA here is from genome assembly GCF_000687185.1 of Egretta garzetta. Lineage (NCBI taxonomy): Eukaryota > Metazoa > Chordata > Aves > Pelecaniformes > Ardeidae > Egretta > Egretta garzetta. Next base: position 682,995 of record NW_009260397.1, on the reverse strand, counting down.
CTACTTAATCCTGACATTCTACACAGCCTGTGTCAGGGTACACCTGGAGATTTCCTTCACACAGATTGTTCCTTTCTTTGCACTGAAGTTGCAAATGGTAATCTCATTTAGTGTCTAGAAAGTGACTTGTTGCTAGGAACAATCTTGAATTGTGATTTGACCTATACTGATACGTCAGAATTATTCTGCCTCCAACAACTAGGACAGATCTAGAGAATGGGTGAGTTAATTTTTGGCAGGGTCTGTTTCAGTTTGTACTAATGATCAGTGACAATGGTGTATGTTCAAGAAAGAAATTAAATTGCATATTTTTTTGTCTTAGCTGTATCAACATAAAGTGTTACAGTCTTTTAACTTGTTTTGCTCTTTGGATTCCAATGGGGAAAATAGATTCTTTCCTTCTCCCCTTCATTTGAGAAATCTGAACTGGTTTTATCCTGAATATTAGTACATAAGGCACTTAATTTTCAAAAATGAGGTGTCTTAGTGAAGTTCAGCTGATGAAATGGTGAGTTGGCAAGGTGCAGAAATGTGTAAGAGAGCGCTATGTTTGCCAGGCTTCTTTTCCAAGAATTTAAGAGCGTTGTTAAAGCAAGCAATGAGATTGCCTTCCAGTAAAAATGGAAATGTACAGCCTGGTTCCTCCTTGGGGTTCAGAGGCTAGAAACCAAACTGAATTATGCACAAAAACCCCTCTGTCCAGCAAGGAATGTTTTGTTCTGATGGGAAGTGTGTTTGCATTCTAGATGACAAGAATCTTCCGAATGTCCCACCACTACAGCTCAGCGTTCCAGCAGACTATCCAGATCAGAGCCCTCTGTGGATAAAAAACCCTAGGCAGTATGGTATGAGGATGCTAGCGTGACATTTGTTGGGCATGTGTGTGTGGTAATAGTGGGAAAATGTGAACACCTAATGTTACTCTTTTTTAAATTTTTTTAATTATTTTTGTTATAACTCTGTTTATCTGTTTTTTTTTTTTCTTTTTTTTTTTTTTTCCAGCAGCCAATCCCTTTTTGCAGTCAGTGTATCGGTACATGACTTCAAAACTATTGCAACTTCCAGACAAGCATTCAGTCACGGCACTCTTAAACACCTGGGCACAAAGTATTCGTCAGGCCTGCCTCTCTGCTGCGTAACATCTCACTTTCTAAATTGTGACACGAGAAAGAAGGTCTCAACAGCTGGCCTCTTCCACATGCCACTGGAAAATCACATTTTGGGGAGGGTACTTCAGAAGAAAGAAGCCTTATGTTGTTTTGTTTCTAGGTGTCAGGTTCAGTAGAGAACCTGATGTTAGATTTAGCTTTCATGCTTTTTATCTTCTGCCTCTGTGGACTTTTGCCAGCATTTTCAAATATACAAAATGTGTATATATGGTTCTTGAGACTGTATTAGGATGAGTTTTTATTGTCTTCTTAGAGAAGAAATTATTTGTGGACTTCCATCGGGGAGTCTGGTTTAAGAGGGAGTAGGAAGAGAATGTCCTAATTTGCTTCCAAGTTTGCTCAGTGCCAGTATTCCTTTCACACTGTATGTTTTGTGACCTGATACTGCCCCAGAAATAAATTAGCTGCAACTAGAATGTGCTTGTAAACTTCTCAGTGGTTGCAGGAATCTTTTGCCTATTAGCTTTGCCCAGAGATGGGATAAATTGCAGCCTTGTAAGGCATCCCTCAAATATGTGAGATAAACCTGGATAATGATACTTGGAGGTGGGAGGGGAAACAAAAAGAGCAAAAAAAGTATTTTATAGCTTATTTTCAACACTACTTTGTATAAACGGTTTTTGGTTACTACGGACCACATGTTTCTCACTCCAAAAGAGTGAGGTGATTCAAAAGAAGAGATACTAATGTGCACACTGACTTCCTCTATAAACTCAGTAAATGTGTATGTAAAGGTGTGAGGGGGGAAAACCCAATGGTATAAAGCCCTAGTAACATGAATCAATCTTTTACTAAGAGTCTCTCTGAGCTGTCTGGCTTCCTTTGGGAGTTGATGCTGTTCAGTGAAACTGCTTCTATGCCAGATCAGTTTGTTTAAAAGGAGAAGGAAAAAATCAACATAGCTCAGGAGTAGAACTGACAACTAATATTTTGTTCCTTGAGCAATGATGGGCACTCAAGTCAGTCATCAGCTGCTTTATTGTTGGGCACTTCTAATGAAAACATTTGTCATGAGTAACTCTAATTTCATGTATAGTGTGATTTGTTTTATTTTCCCCATGCTTATAAGTGGCTCGCTCTTAATTTCCTGGTGCAGAAGAATTTAAAATTTCATATGTTCCCCTTATATCCTGTTCCATCTCTATTGTGCAGCAAACCTTAAAGAGTAGCTGGGCTCTCTTATACTAGCGTCAAGAAATTGCTATGACCTTCGTAAATCTGTGTGGTGTCATCAGTTTTAGGATGTTTTTAAATGTGGGTACGTAGTAAGCACTGACTGAGGCAGCAGAATGCTATCAGTATTTTGTACATGAACTAATGCATTATCTGTTTGTTTCTATTGTAATAAATTTATTATTATTCCTGTGTTGGATGCTAACATTATACTGCTCTTCCCATGTTGATCCTTGGATACCAGTTCTGTTGTGTCCATTGGATGGTGGTTACTTTTTTCTATGGTAAGTGAAAACTCGTATGCTTTGAAGGTTAGGGGAGGAAATCCTAAATGGCTCTTTGTGCCATGCAACACCATCTTTACTCTCTTCACAGTGAATTGGAAGACCTGGTCAAGAGATTAGTAATTGCATCTACAAACAAAAGATGTAGTTTGTTTAACTGGTACTGTTACATGTCTAACTCTTTCCTTAGGGCAAAAGAACCAGCGGCACCAATACAGTTTGTAATACATAATTAAGTCATAACCCTAGAAATGATTGGGGGGGAGCAGCTAAAGATATTGCTGGGGTCTAACACTGAGACATTTAAAGAATTTATTTCTTAACAGTTTGGTTAAAACATGTCTGGAAATAGATGCACAACATGCACGTCCCTTACATTTACAATAACTTTCCTAGTGTAGTTTTCAGAGCTGTCACTGCAGTACCTTTCAGTTTTCCTTCAAACAAGATGTAACGAGATGTTAGACTAAGGGGGTCGGCATCTTGACATACAACACAACGACTTCTCAGTTGGGAAATAAATCGTGAAAACTGGAAGTGGGTCACGTACCCAGATCATGTCAAATTAATAGCTGTGTACCATATAGCTGCCTTCCTTTTCTGTTGATGGGCAAACTGTCATAAAGCTCCTTATAGATCTTGCTAAAATAAAAAATACAAGCTTATTCCCAAATTCTTGGAAAGAGGCACCAATGTGGGAGCAGATTAGTATTAATGTCTGGGTACTTTACTGGGTGTTGGGGCATTAAAAGTGAATTCAGAAAATGCCCCTGTTATGAAAAATTGGGGGTTTCGTGTCTTTCAGAAATGCACAAATCTGTTACGAAATCAGAAATTCACAATTCTGATCCTTTCCTTTCTTGAACAAATGGCATACAAAATTAATTCATAATCAGCTTTTACTTGAAATGAGGTGACAATAGCAGCTGAAAAAATCTATCATGAACCTTCAGTGTAAATGTTCAAAGAAGTAATAAGGAAACGAGAGAGAATGAAGAGTGAGAGTGTTGAATTAAAGTGCAGTTCAGTGAAGATGGCTTCTTTGAATATCCTGAGTTTCCCCTCTCTCTCAACAAAGCTGTTCACTAGTGTTTCAGTGGTGGCAAAACTGCCTTTTTTATAATAGGCACTGGTGTGGTAATCAGACCACAGAGAGGAATGCAGCAAATCAGTGTTACTGCGATTACCTGAAACCATTTCTTTTTCAATTAGGAAGGGGTTTGGGTTAGGATTACTGCCCTACTGGTGAGCTCAGTGATTGTGTGTTGGACTGTCCTGTCTAGCTGATGAGACTTTCAGCTTCGGTTAGAACTTCATTCCTCAAAGTTTTGGCATTTTGAATGAATTACTGTTTTTCTTCATGAAACAAGGATATTGTGTGATTGTCTGTTCTTCTGCTTTTCCAAACTTGTTATCTGACACATAGCTTTTCTGTGTTAAAGTCTAGTTTTGTATCTTTGCTCTGTGAGTTACCCTGACATTGCCTAGCACAGCCAGGCAGCAGGTGCATCAGTAGCTGCCAAGCTTAGCACAACGCATCCTGCATTTTGGCTCCCCAGGGCTGCTTGCTTTTGCTAGGCTCTCAAGACTGGATGGTTAAGGGCAGAACACCGGGAAAACATCGTTGCAGACACCCCTTTTGGGAATTTCTGTGCTAATGAATATGCCTTCCTGTTTTGAAGCACCATGCCTATGTTTTCTGGACTCATCCTTCTCCCAGTACACTACTGAAAATATTTATTCTTTAATATTAATGTACAATAGTTATTTTACAGGATATGGTGATGCTTAAATTTAGGAAAGTATATTTTTCTCCATCTTCCAAAACTATTGACTCCCACTAGAATGTAGTGTTAAAACGGCTCTGACCTGGTTCATTCTGCACAAAGGAAAAAGGATTTTCACTTGTAGATCATTTTTTATGGGCCAAATTTGACCATAAAAGGCATGAAATGTACTGGAGAGCCAATACAGCTATACTGACAATGTGAGCTAATATAATTGATTTGCATATCAGTGGATTAAATTCAAAGAATTCTTTTGATTCTTTTCTGGTAAGTGCTACCTTCTGCAGAGTTTTGTATTGCCGTATCTCCTCTTGCTGTTTCTCACCTGTATGAGATCTGTGAGGTTTTTTGGAGAGTAACATCTCGCATGGATGGCACCTTAAAGCACCAAATATTTGAGAGGGGCTATAGGAAGCAGCACGGTTCCTGTCATTTGAGTCTTCTTTATAAATATTTGAGAAAGTTATTCAAGCTCTAAATAGCCAATGTCTTCACAGAGTGATTCAATCTTTGGAACAACCCACTTAAAGAAACATTTCCTACTCTAATGATGTCTTTAAGACAACTGCAGATCTTTTGCTAAAACTGGTTGTGCAAGATGAGCAAGTCCTTTCTGGCTGGAGTAGAGAGATAATAAGAGAGGAGGGCCCTACCTAACTGTTTTTGGCTGTTTGCTTTTGTTCTGTGTTATTTACTGTCATGTCTGTTTAGGCAGCAGTTGCTGTCTTGCAGATTGTCCTATCAATTAGCGCTTGGATAGGGGCTGTCTTACTAAAGAAGGTACTAAAAGAAACAGCCAAGAACAACAATCAATCTTTTAGACTGTTATTCTGCAATGTATTGTTTTCTAACTGCAGTAGCCTTAAAAAATCATCTAACAGGAGAAATGGTAACTATGTATGTTAATCTTCATCTGAAGATGAGTGTCTATTCTTCATTGGTTTAGGGCTATTAAAAATTATGAGGAGCAGTTTTAAAACACAGAACGGTGTGCGTCTAAAACTTGCTCTGTGTGTGCATAGATATATAATACACATAAAACTAAGATTTAAACCTGAAGTGGCAGTAATGCTGTTGTGTTGCCTGCTGGGAAGTGTGAATGACAGGATGCCCAGACCATAGCTTTTGCATTGTGTCGTGTTCCTGCCCATGCCCTCCAACCGCCACCCTTTGCAGAAGTGTTTTCTAGATTCAGAAGTTCTGGATGGCCTTTACCTATAGAACTTGCACCTCTGACTTCCACTAACATCCTGCAAACTTATTGTGAGGAAAACTAAAAACAAAAAATATTTTAAAAGGAAGATTTTCATAGTAGAGTACTACATTAACTATTTTAAATTGGTTCAAGAATATTAGGCAGGTTTTTAGAGGCATTTCCTTACCTGGTTTGACTGGTTAGTAGTCTCCTGGAAGGTTTTTGTTCTTGTGGATGCACTGAGGAAGAGAGACAACCTACCTCTTTGCTCTTTTTCCAGAAAACTCATTATTTGCTATAAATAATGTGAATTTTGCAGGCTCCATGAATTAGTAGCAGTCCAAATTTAGTTTTGCATGTGTTTCTAAATGTTTCACTTTGATGCCAGTATGATTAGTAAAATGTGCATGATAAAACTAATAGAAATGCTAATACAGCCACATAACAAAATGGTAAAATGTCTTGTCTGATGACTGATTTCTGATCTATCCCAAAGTCAGTCATGCCTTTTTTTAAGCAGTCTTACATGCTGAACAGTGATTTGAACAGGTCATTGCAGAAGATGAGGTAGAAATTTTGTTATCTGCAGAAAAAAAAGAGAGAAAAGATGAACTAAGCTCTATGACTGTATGATTATGGGAGTAGTCTGGAGTGGCAGTTAAGCAAACAAGTTTGCAAAGCCAAGGCCCTCAAGAATCAAATGGCTGAAACCAACTTGCAGCAGGACAATTAGCTACAGCATTGCAGCAGGACGATGACGAGTGAGTAGGAATATCTTCTCTTACACTGTGTGGAACATGGTGAGATGCAACCCTCGTGTGGCTCCGAGACTCAAGAAAATTGGTGGATTTGTTAGCAAAAACTGGTTATTGCAGGCTTACTTGCATGATACTGAGTGCTTTCATTCCTACAGTGTAGTTTTGGATGTTTGTTTACATTTAGCTTATAGCTATTTTCTTACTGAACCTCATTTCACTTTGATTAGTTCTCTCTGCCATGTGCCATGGCAGATTTTTGGTGAGCACAAAATGGTTATTTTCCTGACTGACTTGCCTTTGGAAGCTGATCCGATCAGGATTCCTCTTTGTGGCATCTCCTGGTGTATCGCCTCAAAGAATATTTGGTGTTAATAAAAAAAAAAACTTGGAGAACGGAAATTGCAGGAAGGGGTGAGAGTGAACATGGGGCCAGAAATAGCACGCAGCTGTGCCTGTGGTTTGCCAGTTCCTTGTACTCTGAGGGCAGAAACAGGCTGGTGGGGAAATGGAGCCCCTCAGTCCCAGGGAAATAAGGGTGTTTTGAAATCACAGAACAGACTGTGAAAACACCTGCTTTGTATTGTTTTGTACCCTCGGTTGTGCCATTTTGTTAGTAAGACGCTTGACTGAGCTGATTAGAGATATTTTGAGGGACAGAGTTTTTCTCAGTTGCTGAATGTGTTCCCTCCAGAAACCTGACATACCTTTTACTGAGGAACTCTCTTTTTAGTCAAATATTTGACTCTTGTATCACCATGGGGGGTAAGTATTGTGATAAGTTGGGGATATAATATGAAGGTATTTAACATGGAGATGCAGGTGACTTTATATTAAAAAAAAAAAAAAAGTCAAGCTCTTATATAGTAGAGTCATGGAAGTTGCTAGACAGCATAGACTTGCTTCTAGAGGACAGCACTAATTATTTCTACCACTGTAATGTTAAATAAAATGCACCCCCCAACATTCTCAGCACTATTTGGTTTATGTTTCAGAACTTCAGGTTCTCATAGTAGCCAACAGCAGAGCTTGTAATTAAAAAAAAAAACCCAAACCCCAAACCAACAAAAAATCATGACCTGGGAGGTGATGACCTAGAAGGGGACTCCCTTTCTCTCTAGAACTTTGAAAAGAAGTAAGCATAATTTTTGCCTTGTGTGTGTGAACAGAATCCTCCTATTTATAGCTTGTGCAGAGTAAAGTGCCTGGCAGCGTATCTCGCAGCAGCCTGGTGTGAGGAATAAAATGTCTTGCTAAAAATGCTGTACTGCGGCAGCAGGCAGTACAGAAATACTGCATTCCTCTTTCCTTTTCCTTGTGCTTCCAACCAGCATAGGTGAAGCATATGAATTTTGTGTGCAGATCTGGTTTGTTAAAACATAACTCAAGCTAGTGCTGAAAATATCGGCACCTTATATTGCTAGCAGCGCACCTCCAGCTTTGTCTTGCCTGCTGTTGCTGTTTGGGCGGTGGTTTAGAATGAAAGTATATTTCTAGATCAAACTAAATGACCCGCAGCTATTCATTTTTCTGTATAAGCTGACCAGAGCGCTCTTGATTAAAGTATGGCTCTGAGTTACTGAGTGTAGGGCCCTGGGGCCAAGATACACTGCAGAAAAGGTGATGGATTTTCCAGGCTTGCTTGCAGCTCAGTCTTGCAGTAGTGAGTACTGATGACAAGGTAATGGGCAATCTGTCACAGCTTTTAATTCATCCTGTCTGCAGCAACAGAAAAATGTGGCATTCCTTTTAGTAGCAATCCCTGATTCATTAAGAGTTTAATGAATAATGAGGTTCATGAAGATCTGTAATAAAGTGGGAAAATACTTTTGTGTGTGTGTGTGTCATCTAAGGAGGTGCAGAATGACAGCTGCTGAGGAGCAGCGGTTGCATGTGTTAAATGCACTCGTGTGGGTGCTGTCATATTTGTTCAGTAAATGGTTTCTCTCCTGTCTCACTGCTGTGCATAGTCCTTAATGCTTTACAGGAGCATCAGTGCTGCAGCACAGCTGCTTGAGATGGGAACGGATGGATTCCTTAAGCATTGATGGAACAAAAAAGTGTTTCTTGCCCTTTTTATGTCAGGGGAGAGGACAACAAAGTGTTCATTGAACTCCAAGAGACAAATGCTCCTATCTGCTGGCCTGAACTGCCAGGTTAGTGTTATAGTAAGGTTATAGGGGAAACAGCAGTAACTTTTGTTTTTACAAGCAAGTGTTATTGCCCCATCGAGCACAGTGACTTGAGAAGAGACACATAGAGAAGTAGTTTATGGAGGCAGAGGGCATAAACCTGCCTGGGCTAGGAAGGCCTTGGGCAGGGGTTTAAGCCCAACACTGGGCTATGGGATGCCACTCTTGCTGCCTTGTCCCATCTGGGGTTTTTTTCCTGCAACTTCCTATAACTTTCTTGGTGCACTGCTATTTCTGTTGCCTGTAAGCATGCTTAAGTCAAGTCCTATAGCTAATTCTTGCTTTAGAACAGTGTAAGAGGCTTCAATGCTGTTACTGCTGAATCAAAAATGCTTCTACATATGGAATAGTTTTAGTATTATAAATACTGATGGCTCCTTCTTCCCCCCTCAAAAAAGTGATTCACTAGATTCCATAGAAATGCTTTTATAAAAATAAAATTTACATCATTGTTTATAAAACTCAATTAACTTTAATATTAAAAAATACCATAGGAAGATCTCATATGATAATTCAGACATTTTAGTCATTGAATTCCAGGCTCATTATTAAAACATTTATTTTTACAAGTGTAAGCTGAGAGAAGGAAATTAGTGTTCATGTGGTTTCCATCCTTCAGAGAAAAAAGTCATTATTACTGCATAAAGAAAATATCCAATCAGGATAATGAACGTGCAGCCCAGTGGCCCAATGTAAAACCAGGATGCAACGAAGTAGATCATCAGCAAAGAAATGAGAGTCCTGTAGCTAGCCAGAAACCTCAGACTGATTCTTGGTCCCCAGTTCTGGCCTGTTCTGTCCTTTACCACAGGACTATACCTGATTTTCTGTATGAAGTGGGGGTTGGTAAGATGATAGCGACAGAGTCTGCCAACAAAATCTTCCCTGGAGCAGAGCACATCCATCTGATCAGCAAACTGAGGTAAGAAAAGTTTACACATTAGTATTCTACTGCAACTACTGTCATAAAGTGTAACTTACTTTACAATTTTCTTCATTTATAGGATGAGGATTACAAGAAATAGAGGGGGAAAAATACCAAATGTACTTTTAAATAGTAGAACTGCTTTAGTGCAGACTTGTCTTTTATCTGTCATACACATAGGAAGAAAAGGATTTGCTTTTCCTGTTTTAAAAACATTCTGAGTGATATTCCCTTTGTTCATCAAGCATAAAGAATACATCTAAAGTGTTATTCATTAATGTTTTTTGTAAGAAAAGCAGACTACGGGGTAGAGAAGCAGGCTTGATACTATTAGTTAACACACACCTAGACCACAAGAAAGGAGTCAGAACAAGAACAAACCAGGAGTCCTTTATGTGCAGGTGCAGTGAAGACAGGAATTTGCAATGGAAAATACAAAAGGAGGCAATGCTGTACTTACCCTTTCATTAAGCGCTGAGGATAAGCGAAATAATAGGCGGACAAGAGTGGCATTTTCGTAGCTTCGGATGGGCTGAAGCTCAGTATCTCCTTGATACTGCACCTCAAATCTACGTAAGCCATTTATGATCTAGAAATGGGAAAATAAACCCCTTGTAGCTCCCATCTGAAATGCTGTTGTACGGGCATCTCTTAGCCCCAGATAAATTGCATTTCTGTTGATGTAGAAGGACAACTTGTTTTTTCAAGAACAATCTAGGGTAGCTATATGGAATCTTTCTTCTCTCACCTGGTACCTGCCAAGAGGTGTAAGAATGAGGCCATCCTCACTTTCAATGCAGTCTGGAAGCTGTTTTTTCCCATTCTCATCTTGAGCTGTCCCACACTTCATCATCATCTGGGTCAGCTGGGCTTCATTCAGCTACTCAAGAGTAACACAATTCTAAAACATGTGTGTGATCTACCCCCTTCTTCTATTTCATTTCTTTCTCCCTTCACAAACTCCTTAGCACTGGAAGCCTTTGACAGCCAGCACAAATGCCAAGAACTGCTTAATAGCACCTCAGTTGGACATTAAAAGGAGATAAAAGTCTCCAGATTTCTTGTCTGTGCTCATGAAATCCAAGGGAGGTGTTCTGGTTTATATGTCCCTTACTCCTCGAGAGCTGTCAAATAGCTGTCTTCTCATAGGTCAGTTCTGTATAAGGGAGTGTGGCTGACAGAAATTATCTGTTCTTTTAAATTTAACCAAAGACAGCCTACTTCTAGTTCATCTATTCATCTATAGCTGCAGTTATATGTTGTATTTTTGTAGCTCTTTACATTTAGAAGATACTGGACTGTTTTTAAAATTTAAGCTGTGTCTTGCCTGTTTGTAAACATGAGAACAGGCACAAGTAAAGAGACAGGTTTGTTATAAACTATAGTCCAAAAGAGTGGTCATTTGAAACAAAGTGGGCTTAATATTTAGAAATTCAGAGCATTGAGTTCTATTTATATTGAAAGTGGTTTTGAATTCATCAGGTAAAGTCAAGCCTACAACAAAATTTGCTAGCAGGGTCTCTGAATGGCTTGTGACCCCACAAAGTACAGGAGCGACAGAAGTACGTTTGAGGAATCCTGCCGCTTGTTCATAGTGCCACACAGGGAAAGTTCTTAGAAAGATGTTACGTACCTTAAAGATTTGGCACAAGTATTCCAGTGCCTTCTCTAAATATTCATCTGTTTTTTTGATGCTGTCTTGCCCAATTTCATCAAGGTCATTGCCTGTGTAGGAACCATTAATCTCAGGTGGTGTAAATCTAAACCATGAAAAGAAGGACTGGCTAGCCATGGTCTCTGCAGAATGGTCTGATATGGATTTTGCTGTCTGCTGTGCCTGACAAATTAACTGAGCCAGTTTTAACACCTGAAACAAAAAAAAATTCGTGTGGGACAAACACAAAGGACCACTAAGCATCAATACACGGATAAAACTGTGCCTTGATACCTGGCAGCAAGAACAAACCCAGTAAACTCACTCTCTTGGCTCGTACGGACTTGTGCTGAGACTGTTAGTTGCATTTCCAATAGGGCAAAGGTAGTTCTTTGCTGTTGAATCATTTAAGAAACTTGAGTGCTGCTTAGGTTTTTCAGCTGCTTTTTTTTCCTCCTGCTATTTTTATCTGTCTTTCTGATGGGTACTAATCAATACAGTGAATCAGAAGTTCACAGTAAACATGTTTGAGAGGAAATACTCGCAATATACTGCTCCAAGGCAGCAAGCTGTTACATTAACTTCTTATTTAGCAAAGAGCAAGCCAATTTTACAGCTGTGCTTGACTGAGAAGTTCAATCAGGTTCCAGAATTCACCATCAACAAACTATATTATGCAGTACTGCAGGATGTGAAGTCTTCCACTCTTAACTTCTCATAATGGCGATGCTTAGTGCTGAGAAAACACCTGTCAAAAGTAGACAGACTGGTGACAAGAAACTTGTTGCTTACCAAATTCCTGACTTCTGTGCCAAACATCTGTTTATACTGGAAGTCCTGTCCTTCCAGGCTGTAAACATGACTCTTCACCTTGAACGAGGCATCTGTAATAGTTGGAGGCCATGATGAAAAGAAGCTCCCACCAAGTGTGGGGGTCATAAAAAGTCTGTGTTGACGATGGGGAATAACAAGTTCTGGCTCCAGGAATAACTGTTCTCCTAGAATTTGAGAAAAGTAGTGAAGATGGTTATATAACACTCCTGGTTTTGCCTGGGGAAGGTCTAGCTACAGAGCATCTTAAGGCTGCTGGGCATCTTGCTTTTAGATAAGTAGGTAGTTCTAGGGGTAAAAAGGCCTCAATTACCTGTTTTTCATTTAATTCCCTCTGCCCACAGCAGAAAATGTCAGGGTGCATTTAAATGCAGACCATACAGACAGCATTTTAAGCCTGTAACTCTTTCAACAAAGGCAGTGAAGAATCATGACACTTCAGACATCGATACTTGTCAAATCTTGCCTCTTCCCAAATTTACTGGATCCTAATTATCCTGAAGTGCATATGTGACTAGCTGACTAGTTTTTTTACTAAGTATAGATACCTTTAGAGATATAAGAAGTTTTAATTCTGAGGTAAATATTCAAGTAAGACAAGTGTAAGAAAAACTGACTTTACTGTAAATACCCAATACTGTGTTCTTCATTCTTTAAAGAAAAATTGTGGAATGAAATCTAAAGGATGGTGGTTAGAAAAGAACTAGAGACATATTAAACCATATTAAACAAATATTAGTGAAGATACAAACTTTTGAATGGCAAAATAGCATGCAAAATGGGAGAGCAAGCTTATTTACCTCAGTGCTTCTGAGGTAAGATGTGGCCATTGTGAAGAAAGATTGAGACAGGACAGCATAAGATGTCAAAATATCCATTTACCTTTCAGGATCATTTCAGCCAGATTAGGCTGAGCAAAGACCTTGGCTACTCGGAACACCATGAGAGCATTTTTTGGACTGACTAAGTCTGTTCGAAGAGCTCTGTTCAGAAATCCTACAAACAGCTTAGTATACATGAGTAGGTTTTCTTGAATGAAGGCAGCCCTGTCAAAGCAAGTACAGGATTTGTGAGTACAGCTATTTAAACAACTGTTAATTTGTTTTCTGCCAAACAAGTCATTAAGGGAATGTTTTATACTGTCTCTGGAAAGATGGTCTATTTGCACTGAGACAAAATAATACTCCTCTCAAAAGACAAGCTTGTGTTGTAAGAAATAATCTCTAATCTTGTACAGGAAGCTAATTCAGGTTGGTGTATGGTTCTTGAAATCCTGCTGTTTTACTCATGATCTGCATAAACTTGAGGTTTGGTTCAGATTACTCGCAGCTGCTTTCCTCCTTACCATTTCTCTGACACGCTGCGAGGCAAGGGCTCTGCACTTTGTGGTGGCTTTTCTGGAGCATACCTCCAAGGCTGCAAGTAACTTAACCACATCTCAAGAACCTAAGCAAAATCATACATAAAAACAGGTGAGTATCAATACTTTTTGGAAAGGAAGACAGAGGGGTTTTGTTGGTTTCTTTTAAACCTAGTGAATATTACCTTAATGATGCCTAGAAGTTTTTAGAAATAAAGCTCTCTCTAGTAATCTGAAAATCTTTGAAAAGAATGGAAGAAACTAAATGCATGTTCATGAGGACCAATCTGGATTTTCTGTAATAACCCAATGAGATGGCATTTGAACAGCTACTACAAAAAAAGAAAACGTAGTTGGTGGCTACACTTAAGATGCATGTAACAGCTCTGATAGCATTCACTGAATCTCTGTTGAAGTAAGTAAACAAGAATTGCATTAATATAATTTCAGCTCTCGTCTTTTGCATTCTGTACGCACCATCCTGAGGAAACAAGGTGGAGTCATGATTGCACTGAAGCCACGAATAGGTTTGCCGTGGACTCTCTCAACACTTCCTCTGACGTTCTGCCTTACATGTGTACCTCAAACACTGCAGTATAGCTAACTAATAGGTCTAGTAAGCAAGACTGTTACTGTCTGCATTTTTAAACTCCTACATTACCAGGAGTCATGGTCTGATAGATTTCTTTTCCTGCTTGCAGGAAGTAATATTTGAGGTATCTTGCTACTGTAAATTAATATCGTATTACTTTTGTTTATGACCTGTCATATTAGAGAAAATATTAAGAAATTAGGGCCTATAAGAATGTATCTGTTTTAAGAGTAACACCTGCTTCTTTTCAATCACTATCCACTTTCAGTGTCAGGAAAATCAGCCAACTACCTGTAGTAATTCTCACCAAGATCTATTCAACTTCCTTCTTATGTCTAATTGGCACTCTCTCTCTAACATTAAATGTACTATAAAGAATTTCACTGCTCTAGGGAAAAAAAAAGATTAGCAGCTATTTCTTGGTCTTTAAAACAGCAATAACTAGTTACTAGTTCTGTTGAGTACAGACTTAGAAAGAGAAGCAGATACGTACTGCTCTGAAAGAGGCATCCAGAGGCCAGTGGCCAAAACAATGTTGCAGAAAGATATAAAGCTTCTCCTGCACAAACCGAGGAATTACAACCCTGCAAACAGATTCAAAGACAGTCACATGTATAAACCAGCAGCAAATTTTAAAAAAACCCAACACACTTCCACAAATGCACAAAAGACTGGCCCAAACTTGTTCTTTCTTAACTGAAGCTACTTCTGGTCATTGAATTTCAACTCAAATACGTAAATATAAAATTCTCCACTAACCTTGGCCAGAATCCTCTGGTAGCATTTTCTTTTCCCTGACTTGTGCCAAGATACAGACTAGTGTAATAGCAAGGCCTCCCCCCCTCCTTAAGCTGTACCCCCATCTAGTAGATGTGAGAAACATAATCCATTAGCTTTCATGTACTTTTAATAATGTATTTCTGTATTTAGCCATCAAAACAACCTAATTCAACCTCTCGGTGAAAGCAGAGCTTTTCAAGGAGAAGCTGTATATATTCCAGAGATAGGCTGCTCATGTACCTACCTTTTAAACTCCTCTAGTGGGCTGGCTGTGTGGGAGTGGGCTGAAGGGGAGAGAGGCTCTGGTTTCAGGCTGTTGCTGAAAGCATGCAGATGTTTCACAAGCAGTCTTACCACTAGCACGTGCTCTTCAGTGGGCTTAAATGACTCCTAGATTCAAAGCAAAAGACAGGAAGATAATGAGTATCATATACTAAACATCCAGGAGATAATTCAGGAAAATTATATTCTCAGATCAAAAATCAAAATACAAGAAACTCTCTCTTCCTTCTAGGTTCTTCACTGTAGTTTGGTGCCACCTGATTTTAGACAAACTTGTGCCCCAGGACAAGCTGCATCAATCTTCTGCCATCAGTTCACTAAGAAACAGTAGCCTAATTTTGATAATGTGATTACGAGAAAAAGTATCTACAGTACTCTAATGCATTGAATTTCAGGCTAGCATTAAAGAACAGAATAACTTGTAGATTTTGACTTACCCCCTTCTGAAAAAAGAATATTCAGCCTTTCATTATGGTTATAATTTCATTGTTGTGGACAGCACAACAGATCCTTTGTTTATGCTCTTTGCTGGCTTTACTGAGTTCTTCTTCCTATGCTGGTACTCATCTGCCTTGTGAGAAAGAATAATCCTAGGAAGAGTTTTGGTAAGAATAAGAACTGCTTCAAGTCCCATGTGATCCTGTTGCTTCTAGCATCATTATGGGTAGAAGTAGCCTGCGTGGGAGTGATGGTGAGCCACAGTGATGTTACTAATAAACAAGTGAGTGTATGATATAGCAGGGAGATGAATGAGGTAAAAAAGAGCTAGTTTTTCTGGGTGCCCAGCACCAGAGCTGGTCTGCTGCAGAATCTGGGGACAAAACACTAACTCCTTTGCTACTGTAATCTGCTTTAAGAGTAGTGAACTAATCTCAACCCACTACTGAAGGCAGATTAAGATATCATTTGTATTCCAACTTTCACATCTATCATCCTTCTCAAAAGTTGAGATGAATGTAAATGAAACAAAAGTTACATCTGCAAGTATAATGGAAGATGCTGGAAAAGTGTATTAGACAACAGCTGCAAGATGTTTCCAGGATGCCAAGTGCAGCCATGCTGAGGTAAGACTCTGAATATGACTAGGGGACTGCCAGGCATTTTTATACAAAAAGCTTCCACTTCTTAAATCCATTCAACAGTATTTCCAGTGTTGGGGCGAGGGATATCCTATGAGTGTGTCCTTTTCTCTGCAATGCCAGAGGCGAAACAGATGTGTTTGATGATAGATACTGTCGTGTAGTACAACCAGATCTGAGACTCTTCTAAGAGAGAGGATAACCTGTTACCAGTTCTAACGAAGGCTGGTCTTGTGTTCTTGACAGCTCTTGGTTAAGTTAACATGTTTTCTATAGTCCTGAGGAGAGTTTATATAAGAGCGTAGAACTCTGAGAAGTTACTTGGTCCTACGAGTTTAGTTCAGGACCTCCAAAAGCAATTAGAGATGTTGAGCACTCTGCTATAAGCCTCGAAAGGGTGTAATTTTAAAAAAAAGTCCATTTTGAAGGTACCTTTTAAACTTGTAAAACCACCAGTACCACTATTTCAATTCATTGTTTTAGGTGATGCTAGCAGTTTTTCCACTTAGCAATTCATAGAATTTCCTCTTAGCACCATTACTAGTTTAAAAATTATTTTTCCTCACAAGTGTTTTTGTTGTCAAATCTTAGCTTACAGGATGGATGTATTCCATTCTTAACACAGTAAATGGATAAACATAATAGTAAAAAAGACTTAAAGACAAGTAGTAGTTCCTGTTTTCCTTTCTAAGTAGTACCTTGAGATATCATAGTACTTTATAAAAAAAATAAAGGATTAAACAGCGGGAAAGTTCCATGTAGTGCTGAAGAGCTTTATAGTACTTATGGTCAGCCCTCCCCTTGCCCAGAATGAAGACCCAATGAATAAAGGGCTGAAATAAGGAAAGAGGAATCAGCAATCTGTTCCAACAGGAATGTTTTTGCATGCACATTTCCTGAACAATCTGCAAATGTACCACTCGTATGCTTTTGCAAAGCTGGACAGTCAGGTTCCATTTGCCACTACAAATTTAGTGCTATCCAATGACATTTCACTGGCTAAAAAAACCCCTGGATGTTACCTACCTTAACTTTAGGTAACAGCCATGCAAATTCCCATCTTCCATGCACGGTTTGCTTAAATGACAAGTGTGTGAGGGGCAGAAATCTGCCACTGGCGAAGCCAGTTTTAGTGTCAAAAAGATGTCAGCGTAGCTGATAAGCCTCTTTCTACAATGCATTACAAGAATGCATCTCTCAAAGTGCAGTTCCCGATTAGTCCTCATAACATGTTAGATTTTAACTATTTTCTCCACAACTTTTGTTAATACCTCTCAGTATCTGTTTTCACTGAAAATTTAGTAAATGTCAATACAGTGTTCTCAATCAAGTTGTAAAACCACACCTTAGCAGAAAAAGCTGCTGTACAGCTACCACCAATACGCTTTGCAGATTATGTGATGGAACAAGATTTTTAAAAGGAAACAAAATGAAAAGATGATAATACTTGGTATGCGTGGAGGGCCTGGTAGCTGGATTGAGCAGGACTACCGTGGTGTTTACTGGAGATACTGAGTCGGTAGTGGAGAACCTCCAGCTGAGACAACAGAAACAAAAAGGAAAGGGGGGAGGGAAAAAAGGAGAGAAGAGAGCAAGAGAAAAAAAAAGTGAGAATGAGCCCAAGGAAGAAGGGTGGGGGGAAAAATGAACATCACAAATACATTCAGGGACAACTTATCACAATAACAACTGCAGCCACAGTATCCTCTTCTTTCTGGTGTTCAGTAGATTGATTCCACAGTATTTCATACTCTTTATCAACTTGGAAATACAACTGGGAGCATGTGCCAAAAGTATAGCTGTAAGTGGCTGTGGCTGTTCTTTTTGCTACCCTCAGAGCAGGTACTGGTAGGGATATGGAGCTTTTGCCAAATAAACTCCCCATTTCAGAAGTTAACTGAACTGCAGCGATGAGGAGTTATACACTGTTACAGTGTTGTATTAAATAACGGTGGAGAAGCATTCAATATGCTGCAAGCTTTTTAAATACTGTTTTGAAAACTTGTCATTTCTTCCTGTGCTGCTGGAGAAGCAGGGTTTGTATACTGGGAAGAAACTCAAATTGATACTTTCTTCTTCCCAAGGAACAGGAAGAAAAAAAGTTTGGCTCTTTATAATCACTGTGAGCTTGTCCAGTCAGTTTCCAGTTCAGAGAAATCCTCTCTCTTCTTCTACTTAAAGACCGTTTGGGAAGGCTGCAGGTCTTGTGAATTTCCTCAAAGAGGAAATTACTTTTACTATTAGGAAAACATCACGTGTCTAAAAACATACAGCTAACATACAGTGTTATATGCCGATGCAAAAGGCATAAAATCTCTGAATATCTCTGTAAACCTCAGCAAGATCCCTTCTTGGATGAATAAGGTAAAGAGTATTTTTTGACAATATGATGGTGAAGAGGATACTGTAGCGCCAGTGACACACATGTATGAAATTAATGAAAAAACATAAACCAAAAAATGTACACTACACAGATCCCAATGACTACTGTCAGGCATCTAAACTAACTCTCCAGATCACACCTCTGCTGTCTTTGAGCAGCCCCAACTCAATCTCCTCTTGTGCAAGTTTGGTTTTGGTTTTATACTTGTAGAGTGGTAGGATTGTTACTGCAAGCTCCCCAACAGCTCAAACACACTGTCTGCTTCATAATTGACTCCCCTGCCACAGGAACCAGCAAGAACCTGTAGTCTAATGGGTGTTCCACGTGCAGTGCTGGGGTCTGTGGCACCTGGCATTGGAAGGTCAGAAAGCACTACATAGTTTTATCAAACTTCTTTTTAAGTGTTCATTGTGATTACAGCAGAAGGGAATAGGAAGAAAGATGCTGCACGCTTGGGCTCCAGATCATCAAAGGAAGAAAAAGAAAATAGACAATGTAAAAGAAAGGGAAAATAGTTGAATTAATGGGGAAAACAGTGAAATTCAGCATAGCAAGTAGCATCAACCTCAGGTACGCACCAGACCCAGAAAGAATTCAAAGCAGTAAAGTAGAAAAGAATTCCATCTTCTCAAAATAAGTTATTTACTGTTCATTCCCATTCCACCACCTTCTACTTGTAAAGAGAAGTCCGTGATGACGTTAACAAGGTTTAAGGAAAATCTGTCATTCCTTGAGGCACTTCACAGGGCAGTTACATATCTGGGATCTGGCTTGGCCCATCAAAGCAAACAAGTCTGGCTGATGGACAAAGAAAGAGCAAGTTCTGTGGAACCTCATCGCACCTTCAATACAGGTATGTAGCCATTTCAAATCACTGATGGTCAAAACAGGTCTAGATCCAGGGATGAAGGGTCACTAATTACCCCTTCTTCCAAACGCACAGAGGGTTAAATGTAATCCAGTGAACATGCATAGTTATTAATGATTTTAAGAATAAGGTTTAGGGTGATCTTCGGTTTCCAGTCAAGCCCTTTAA
>NW_009260397.1:661809-663476 GCF_000687185.1 Egretta garzetta | reverse complement strand
TCCCATTTGAGGAACTATGAAGCAGACTATTCTCCTTCAGCCTGCCCTGAGACCAGCCTACAAAGCTTACTTTAAGCATCACAGGCTTACAAACAGCCCTGTCCACAACTGATCTGGAACCCTTCCTCAGTCCCACAGGGATCCTTTGTCCATTTTTGAGTGTCATGGGGAATTCCAGTCACCTAGTGAGGTGTTCTAATGCCCAAAGAGCAAAGAGTTCCTTTTTTACATGCCCATGATTACTTCCCATCAAAGATGAAACTAAAATACCATCAGGGAGTTAGGGCCTCAAGTTGTGGCTCAGTACACCTTGTGGGGGATCCTGAAGTGATTATTTCAGAGAACTTTAAGCTCTACCTAGGCCCTGTTCCACCATAACATTGATAGCCATTGTCTCTAACTGCTGCTCTCTAGTGTTAAAAGAGAGCATCTGAAATACAGAGGGTGAACAGAGGAGAGAAGTTTAAAGCAATCCTTACTTCTGGCCTAAGCACAGAGCTTGATGCACAGAGACTGGACAGACAAGACAGACCAAAGGTACTTGAAGCAAAGCCTTTCCATCACAAGTGCACAGCCATGCTGCTGGGAGTCCCCAGTGGAGACTTTGCAACGTTAGTGAGTTTGCATTGTGACCTGAACTTAAGAATAAAGGACAAAACCCATCATAGTTCAGCTCTCCAATGTTCTTCCCTAGCAAAATATAAATACGTTTGTTATTTTATAGCCTCTGGAGTGAAGGATCAGATTTTCTCAATCAACTCTCATATTGCTCCTTCACACAGGAATAAATCCTGAGTAGCTTTTATATTTCTCTCCCCTTCTATGAAAGTCCCACTTGTGACCCAGAGGGAATTCAGAGGATCCACATTTTCTCCTTCAAATTCCCTTTACATTTATAATGCCTTTAGTCTTAGCCTCCCCAACACTCACTCAGTTTTTACATGCAGTAGTTTGTTACTGAACAGGCCACCACAAACTGCTTAAAACAGTGTATTATCTGAGCAAGAGCTTGTAAGATATTCTGAACTCTGTAACTACAGAACTGCTTCTGACACCATTACGGTGAAAAGCATATTTTGGAATATGAAACAACAAAAAGGGCTTATTCACCTAACACTGAAGGACGGTTTAGTAATATTTCCTTTTTTAATTTGGATTTATGCTAAAAAATGGTTATGATCTTAGAAATTACTAATTGGTATTTCAGTAACAGTTGCTATCACTGCTGGAAATAAATTTTAGCTTTTTTTAGCAGCCATGTTGCCCCAGTGGGATTTAACACTATGGTTTTATAGTGGCATCTTCCCCATCGCTAGTAGTTTGATTATTGGTGTTCAGCTTGTTGTGACCATCCCACAAACTTGTCTTTTACAAAGAACAAAACAAAACCAACACAACTTCTGCAATGAAGGCAAATCTGGATGACACACTCAAAACATTCTTCATAACAGGATTAGCAGTTTTAACACACTCATGTAGATAGTCTGGTACTATTTCTTTCCTTTGGACCAATATACCCAAAAAAATCTCCACAAAATAGGAGATTGACACCAAGATAAGCAGTCAACTATCAGATGACGCTCATGAAGTACAAACTATTACCTTGACATGAGGGGACTGCATTTTCTGATACATTTCCAGTGAATAATGATGAAGCCACATTTCAA
>NW_009260397.1:648497-661773 GCF_000687185.1 Egretta garzetta | reverse complement strand
AAGTAATCCAGGACTTGTCAGTCACAACTTATGTGTAAAGGAAGACCACAGTATATAATTTGAAAACTAAACTGTACTGTAAATAGACAGGTACCTATTCAGAGATGTTTCCGGTTATCATCATGTCAATGCAAATGACTGAGTTGGCATACTGTTAGCACCTGCTATGCATCAATAATTCAGTTCAGCAACATGGTAGGAACTTGTTTCAGAACAAATATTAAGTCCAGAGTCTCCTTTCCCTTCCCTTGATGGCGAATAGAATCAACCTTTGTGCTCAACCTTTGCTTAGAGCATAAAATTGATGTAAGATTTTAAAAAAAAAAAAAAAAGAAAAAGAAAATCAGGTTTAGAAACTTTTCTGGGAAAAATTACTCAAATGCTTGAGATGAGTTGTTTTCTATGTATTCTAAAAAGAAGATAAAGTGCCTTTCTAAATTACAACTTAACAGTTTCACGGTGGTTCTCTGTTTCACTAACAGAAAACAACAGCTGCACTGCTCAATTCCAAAAAGAAGCTGAAGCAAAATGGCATAACTGCCTCTAGTTTAAAAAGAAGAGATTCCTCAGTTGGCAGCAGAAAATGTTGTGGGGTGTTTTCTTCCTTAAATCCAACTTACCTGAAGCAGTGTTTCTGATCTCCAGATCTCCTGGGAAGCTGGGTCAGCATTCACAGAAGGCTGATGGGCAATGTGCCGTTTCAGCAAGCTGGTGTGATGCATGCCATAGGAAGTGAAAGGCACAGCTGGGGACCTTTAAAGGCAAATTGAATGGAAATACCAAAGTCAGTAAGCCTCAGTGCAGGGAAATACATCATTGCTTTTAATCATTGGTTTATAAACTAGAAAACAGTCCTTAAGAAGTAAAACTGCATAGTTGGTGACACATTTCAAACTTCTGCAATGTGTTATAATTGCCAGTCACTTTAACTATAAACAAACATCACTATACCTACTGCACAGAGCCAGCTTTACACAGACCTGATGTTATGTTCAGTAATACATGCTTTTTCACTTTCTCCTATTTGGTTTGTTTTCTTTCACTCTGCCTTCCATATTCATAATTCATGTGATCTGTATTTTCCTAGGTATATGCTAAGGATCAACAGAGCATGGAAACAGATATTTGAAATATATTTAAAATGCAGTTATAAAAGAGATAATGGCTATTCACTTGTACATTTGTATAAAATTGCTAATATTGATAACATTATGTAAATTCGAGTAGGAAAACCGATCTTGAAGATGTGGACTTTCAAACACTTAGCCATTACAAAGAACAAAAGACTGGGTGCTTGTACTGGAGAATTTTCACTTCAAGTTTGTTTTTATGGCATTATCACATAAGACATATAGAAAGACATACAGAATTTCAGTAAGTGGTCAAAAATCTTTCATCCTTCCAGTTGTGGCTAAATATCTTGATCTATTACCATGCAAAAAGTCACCTGAAATGCAGTCACTCATTATATGGTTTGATTACTAATATGTGTCTTGGTTTTTTATATCAGGAAGTTATGAACTAAGAAACCTACAAGCACTATCAGTCTGCAGCAAAGCCAGAGACATGGTCCTGACACAGCAATTTCAAAGAACTGCAAAATAGGTAATGAAAGCATTAAATAATTAAGGATGGCAACCTCAGAACTGAAACAAAATGACCAACTGCCAAGTTGTCTGGCGTTATAGCAACATTAAAAAAAGATGCAAGTTTCCTTGTAACAGTGGTTATCACCAGTGCCATCCTTACCAGATCCCACATGTACCTGAAGATAGTAAAACTATCTGTTTTACTGTCAAGTACAGTCAGATCTGTCCTACTCCAGCTGCAGGGCACAAAACACCACTGGAGTTGCTGAACTGATGAATTTTTGTTGCTCGTACATGCCTTTTCTGCTGCAGTAATAGCTACCTTTCCGACTTTCAAATGAAACCTTTGTGATAAAATTAAGTGAACACATCTATTTAATTTTTGTAATTATATAAGCACATACAGGTCATAAAGAACGGAAGTGTTTGCTACTTGTTAAGAGATTTCATTCAAACAAGATGTATTTTGTAAGTGCTCTTCCCAAAATTTGCCTCTGGCACTGTAGTCGTTACCTTGGAGTTGGGGAATGGATGGCTCCCCCAGGGTTTGAAGAAGGTGGAGGAAGGACACTCCCTTCTGTGGGCAGGAAACACTTCAGGTATGTGTCCACCAAGATGAAATAAGCACTGTTGGAAGGGCTGACATGATGGGTGACGGGTGAGTTCTGAAACAGATACACAGAATATCCCTGGAGCTATATACCGTTACTTTAAGCCACAGGGAGTGTCTGCTACACAGCCAGACCCACTTAGTATAAATAAGCAGAAGCCCTGTGGTTATAAAGGGTGAACTGACAACAAAGACACTTTGGAGCAAAGGTAAAGTAACTAACTGTAAGAGAACTGTTGCTGTAGTAGTGAATGTAACCAAGTACAAGAAGAGTGGAGTGTTCTATGGTATGGGTAACAACAGGATGAGGAAGCAAATAACCAGGCACCACAGTACAAAGCTGTGGTTGTGACTGTATAAACGGTGTTGTTGGATAGAGGGGTAGGAAACCCATTTGGAATCCATTGCCTGCTCCACGTTGGCATGTTGTTGGATAGACTGCTTACTGGTATACCTAAGGTGGGCATTTTGTTTATTATCTAGTCTTACATCATCAACTGAACCAAAGCAATAACAAATTCTAAAAGTACAGATAAAACTGCTGTTAATTTAGCTGGACAGCATCTCAGCCAGCTCTTAAAGCATTGTGAAGAAAGGCTAGTGCTATTCTAAGGGGAAAATTGTGAAAGGTACTTACCTTCTGTGTAATCAAACTAATTGCAAAGTAAAACATGTAATATTCAAATGGATCTGGAAGAACAGAGTCAAGGATCAGATAATAAAAAAAACCAGGTACAGCTGTTCGATATCTAGGGATGCTAGCTAGACATTCAACTTTTATTTTGTCAATGCTAAATTAACTTGCTAGAGCTTAACAGCAAATTCAGCTTTGCCTTCCTGCTTTCCAACTGACTCAAACATTGGTAACTGAGGTTTTCTCTGTGTGGCAAGGTCTGTTTGCATTAGTCTTAGCACATCTTACTATCTCAAACTGAAGCCAGTGCAGCTGCAGCTAGACTGTTTCCAACAAGTACACTAGCTGCAAAGTTCATATGCCCTTTTTCTATCATATTACATAAACTATGAGTAGTTACAAAACCAAAAATTGTGAAATACAGCTTCTACTGAAATCACTGGGGATTTTTTTGCAATTTTGTTGTTTACTTGAATAATGCCAGAAATTCCCCCACAAGGGTTTATATAAAGAGGACAAATTTAATTTTTCATTGGAATCTAAACATTTCTAATCAGACCAAACTCTTCAGCATGACAGTGCTTTACTACAGATGCATAATAAATATACAACAGAAATGCTTCGTAATGTCTCAGTTTTAGACATTTAAAAGGCATTAAATATCTAACTGTTAAAAGGATACTAAGAGCCAAATTCAAACCTAAACCACCAGATGAAGGAAACTGGACTTTGTTGTGATATAAAGAGCATTCAGGTAGGACTTGCTCCTGTATTGAAGCCTTCACGGGGCCCTGAAAGACAGTAATGAAATATTTATCAGCCTACTCAGCATACTTGCAGAGTATGTTTTCAGACAGTGAAGTTCTGCTGCATTCCAGCATTCTGGGATCATATCTACATTTGTATCAGCTCAGTGGGATTTTACTGCATTGCAGTAGTTCCTTATGCAAATGCATACTCTTTAGATAAGTGCCAACTTTCTCTCTGAAAATGAGTATTCAGTAGAAGAAAAAAAAAAAGAGCCTTCACCAAGACTTTTACAGTTGGAATAGGAGCAGCAGAAGACTGGGGCTTGCCTGGTGGCTGATGGTTTTGTTAGGGTAACGGAGCTGTGGATTAGCAATTGCTATATACTGAAATTATGTTTCCTTTCATTAAAGACTGTAGAACTATCTGAATGAATTTCTAGATAGCAGGTAGCTGGTAGCAATGGAAGAAACATAGTGAAAGACCTCTACAGATAAGCGTTTTTGTTTGAAATGTTGTATTTCATATCTAGGATAGCAGTTAGTTTTTAAACACATGGGCACAAAGTGCAGCTCAGGAAGACACTGCTCTGTGACGAGCTTGGAAAACTATTTTCAATCCTGCAACTACTGGTAACCAAGATACAGCATATGACTTTCTCTGGGGACAGGAAAAGAATCACAACACAGCTTTCATGGCTGGACAACATGAATATCTAGGTGCTGATAACCACTATCTGCTACAAAGTTTATGGCTGGCAACTCTCTTCCTCTAGCAACCGTTTAAAGAAACTGTTGTGCTCTAAACTGAAGCATTGAGGCTATACCTTGGCCTCTACTGAACATACATATAAAGTGCATGCAAGTTCCAATAGCTGCAACAACGTACATTCTCTTCTTAAAAATTATTCAGTTACTCACAGGAAGATATGAGACTGGGAAATCATATCTGTACTCTTCTGCTTGGAGTTTGTAGACCAGCTTCATCATTGGGCCACTGCAAACAAGCATCAGAAAAAAAATCCATGGTAAGTACCCCCTCCTGTCTCACTTCTGTAAATTTATGTTTGCACAATGGAAAAAGGTCAAACACTGGTTATTTGTTCACCATATATTTTTTAATCTGTGCTGAAATGAATGAGTTTACCTGGGATCCAGGAAATCCAAAGCCACGGAATATTCAGTAGGATTTGTTCTTCCTTGCAAACAGCGAAGATTCCAGCCTACGATGATGCCATCCAGGCTACCAAAAATGCTCTCCACTAGCCACGGGAAAATGCCATGTAGCTCCTTTAAGGAAAACAGACACAAATAGTTAATGCATTGCGACAGATGTGCTTGACCAGGCTGGCAGTGCTTTGGTGCAGGCTCCAGAAGAAGTAAAGGCCTGAGGCATAGCCGGGCCGGGAACTCCTCAAGTTTCAACCTGTTCTCTGAAAATCCACAACTAGCAGAGTGATGTGGTGAGCATTGATGCGTACAAGCTTGGAACACCGACTGTGCGACTGACACATGAATAGGGGGTGGCTTTTCCAAGACTCGTTTATCAAGGAACAAAGAAAGTTCTGGGTACAAGAAGCCTCACGTACACCTTTCCTACCACACGTAATTTGACTATGATCGCTTTATCCCATTAATGTGATAGCCTAAGTGAGCCTTCTTTGAGCCCTCCCTGCTAGGTGGCATGGCTGCACGGTGGTGATCTCCCCTTGAGCTAGGACGCCTCTCAAGGTTGCTCCTCGAGGCAGAGAGACCTTCTACCAACAGCAGATCTTTGGTAAGTGACCGATATTGCGCATAACCTTGTGGTTTAACAACTTTGATTTTGTCTTGGCAACTTTGATAATACACTGAATTGATGCTAATGAAACATTGATAAGATTTGCATACACAATTCTTTAGACATAAACTGCTGTCCAAGTCTGAGACTAAGACTGGACCTAGGTGCACCTAAATTCCAGGAGTTTAGAAAGCAAGGGGGTCTACTCTGAACCTCATGACTCAACAGGAGGGTCCTCCTTACTCTTTGCATCTCCGGTCTCTCTGTGAATCATTCTAACTCAACTGTAATTCAGTTTTCCTTTGAGTTTTCCTTTGTATGATTTTTCCTTGCAGTAATTAACAGAGTGAAGCTTGCCATAAAACTTTAAGTCGCACTTTTACAACATCGTATTAAACCCACTTTTGCTAATACCTTTGTTGGTGACTCCTTAGGCATTCTAAATCACCCGTTTCTGACAAATTGCATAGTCGGCAGGATCCTAAATCAGGATTTGCGACATGGGTACAATTCCTCGCTTCAACAACCTCTATTGCACATACTAGAATGCACAAGGATACTGCCAGCTATTGATGACCATTTCCAGATTATCATTGGGCAGAGCCTTCTGTTCAAAAGAATGTATTATAATATGGCAGTTACAGGAACTCTATCCTGATTTCTGGTCCTACTAAAGTTCCAGCAATACTCATCAGCATCGCATGCAATTACTTGTCACGTTTTAAAAACTAGTTTTCCTTGTAAACTGAGGCTGAAAGGTATTAATGATGTGCAGTCAACCGAAAGAATCTTTTAGTGACTAGAAAAGGTTTTAACTCTTGGGGAACGCTGGATTCCCACGGTTTCACCCGGGGTCCCCAAAACTCTCAAAAAGAGAAATAGGAACAAAGACAACAGTAATGTGAAAAAAGCAATTTCCCCTGAAATATGCAGGGCAGCGAGTTTCTGAAAAGGCAGCGACTGCTCACCTTGGCGGGAAACTCCTCAATGACCGTCTCCAGGTCGTGGCACCTCTGAACAAACGGTTTGTTGATGCAATCTGCCTTCAAAGTGGCCTGTTACAAATCACAAGGGAAATCAGATCACCGTTGCCAGAAAGGACAATATTTATCACGGCCGTGACGTAAGAATCCCCTAATTACGCCGCTCCTCCGGTAGAGCATTTCTGTTGACATGGCTGACGTTACACTGACCGATCTTGCAACTTCACAGGCACGTAACAAACCTGACCCGAAACCGGAGGCCCCGCGCCGCTGCCCGCCCGGCCCGGCCCGGCGTGTGCAAAGGGGGAGGACCTGCTAGAGTAAGGACTGCAGGAGCCAGCAGAGAGATGGGGAGGTCCTGGGACAAGGAGCAGCTGGGTCTGCTTCCACCAAACCAAGCTGACGCAGCTCCAGCACAGCCCTCAGCAAGAACAGGTTCTTCCTAGCAAAACAGATGAGTGTGGAAGTTAGGATCTCCAAGCCAGGGTCTCCAGTGCTGAAGCATAGAATCATAGAATGGATTGGTTTGGAAGGGACCTTTAGAGGCCATCCAGCCCAACCCCCCTGCAGGGAGCAGGGACACCTTCAACCAGATCAGGTTGCTCACAGCCCCATCCAGCCTGGCCTGGAATGTTTCCGGGGATGGGGCCTCCACCACCTCTCTGGGCAACCCCTTCCAGTGTTTCACCACCCTCATTGTAAAGAATGTCTTCCTTATATCCAGTCTAAACCTACCCTGCTTCAGTTTGAAACCATTACCCCTTGTCCTGACACAGCTGGCCCTACTAAAAAGATTTTCCCCGTCTTTCCTACAGGCTCCCTTTAAGCACTGAAAGGCCACCACTTTGTGGGGGGCGGCGGGGGTTTCTTGTGCAAATGGCTGTTAAAAAGGAACGGTGTAGTGAGACAAAAGGGACCACGGGCAGGCAGGCCTCCGGCAGCCTGGGGTCTGGTGGTGTTGAAGCTGAAGCCACCATTTGCTCAGAAAATGGTGTTCGGAGAGAGCATCCTGTGAGCAGATGAAACGCAGCCTGAACAAAGATGGCCCTCGCTGCTAACACATCCTTCCTGGCTCTTCATAAGGACGGCTTTTGGCCAGACTTGGGATGGGGGGGAATTTAAAAATGGTGTAGTAGAAAAATATTGCAATACTGTGGAGGAAAAGTAGGAGTTTTTAAATAGAAGTGTATTAAATGGCCAGAAAAAAGCTATGGCATTGAGACTCTTCGAAGTGAGAGCTGCATGCATCAGTTGAGCTGTAGGAAATGGTAATTATGCGCTTCAAGTTAAAGAGAGTTGATAAGAGAAGCTGAAGTCACCACGAAAAATATGTACTTACAGAGGTAAGGATAATCACCTTGTGGTGGTAATATCCCACTGGTAGACAAAGTAAAATTAAAATTGCTAATAATGTGTAAGTGTTTGATACATGCTTATGATTGATATTTAGAAGGAAGCAAGATGATACTTTTAATTGCAAAGCCCTGATAATTTGTGTGCAAGAAAAATAGATGGGCAGAAAAACTATCTGCTGCTCATTTTTTAAAAAATAGGGAGTTTTGGGGAGATTCCATAAAACTAGAGGAATGCTCAGGCTGTGCCAGTATTCAGAGAATTCCAGTCAGAAGTCCAGAAAAGAATAATCAGTTTTATAAAATACCAAAGACAGCTATAAAATTAACACCAGTAAGCATGATTACAGAAAATAATCCTGCTCAGCCAATTTTGGTTTAGTTTATGACAAGATTTACAGATTTTGTCAGAAAAGATCACTGTGGGTAAGATGTAGATTTCCTTGATCGTTTTGATTGTTTTGTGGGAGAAGGTGCAGGATTAGTTGAGTGAAATGGTCTGGTTTAGGTTGTGCAGGAGGTCAAATAAAATGATGTGGCCTCATAGAATCATAGAATTGTTTAGGTTGGGAAAGACCTTTAAGATCATCAAGTCCAACTGTTACCCTAACCCTGCCATCCCACCACTAAACCATGTCCCCAAGCACTTAATCACGAACATTGAAACAAAGAGTGAAAAACTGTGTTAGAGAGAACAACAGAGGAATTCCTTTTGTAACGTCAGCTCTGACCCTGCGAGGTGACTTTATTAATCTGGTTTAACAGGATTGTTTACTAGTGTAAAATGATTCAATATTTACATAAATGTTAAAAGGATTAGAACTAAAAATGGTATGTTATTTCTTGGTATTGACATGTGCTTATACTGAAATCTGCTTTTCCCAAACCGGATCTCCAAACTGCTTTTTGATCTTGGCGGTGGGTAAGAGGAGGGAAGGCAGCAGCTCCAGTGGCAGTAGAGCAAGCTAGTTCCTGACTACTGAAAAGACAAATTAACAGCTTTTCAGACAGCCCCATTTGGAATTCTGCCAGGCAATTAATTCCGCTTATTCCTTTCCTTTTTTATATTACATATGATTTCTTTTTTTTTTTTAAACAAATGGCCAGTATTTTGAATGAAGCAAGCTGGTAACAGATGACGGGAGAGTTCTTTGACACATACAAAAGTGTGATTGAATAGAACTGTTTGAGCTGTATTTGCGGTGATGCATATATGTATTTGAATCGCATGTCCTGGGTGGGGTGCTGGCCGTGTTTTAAATGTGCATTTACAGATGGAGACTGTCTCTGGCTGTGAGTGAACACTTTCCTCTGAAGGGACGGTCCCTCCTCCAGGTGGGGATAAAGAGCTATTTTAGCTCCAGAAAAAGCTACTGGGACTTGGCAAAGCTGCTGCAATGTGTTTATTTAACTATAAAAGTTATGGGTACGATTGCCAGAAGTTAAGGAAACCATAAACCTGATGTATTTCCAGTGGCTGATAGAACTGGAGAAAGAAAACAACAAGAAATAAATGATTGGGTGAATAAGTGGAAACAATGGGGGTGCTTGGTTGGGATGGCTCAGTAACACTTGTGCAAGTTAATAAAATAGCTGCATGGGAGAAATTCATCAAATTATTTTAATAACTAGGGGAACTGCTGAGGAGAACTGTGGAATAACAGTCTATTTATATTTATAGGCCTGTTATGGAGCCTACTGAAATCAATGGTATAGGTCTGGTATCACTCTTACATATAGCATTTTCAAATGTATATATCAGGAATGTATATCTGTTTTTTCCCATTTTGCATATGCAGAGACAGAGGCCCAGAAAAGTTATGTCACCTGCTGATATGCCACTTACCTAGGTTTCCTTTTTCCCTTTCTCCCAAATTACAGCTGTCTTTAAGCCATGACAACAAGAAGGGCTTTTTTGTTTTATTGGTATGTTTTTCCTGAGAGACATATTCCTCAGGTAGCTGGAGGTTGAGCTGTTTTCTGAAAGCATGAATTCCATTCAGTAATCTGCTTTGGTGCTTGCTCTGTGTTTTTTATTATTCATTGTGCTAGAGGTTTCTGTTAGGCAAAGAAGTACATGGCTGAAGTGACAAACTTCAGCCATACCAACGTTTTTCCTAGGTAGCTTCAATAGTAAGCCAGCATTTTGTCGCCTTGGTGTAATCACTACAGCATTACAGTTCAACCAAACTCTACAGAGGTAATTAAATTCATACAATTGCCATAAAGATGAATGACTCAGTAGAGCACAACCAATTTGTATATAGTAGAGTGAGCTAATAGAACACTTAGTGCCAGAAAATCTACTAGGAAAAGAGGCTCTATAAATCCTCTGATGGCAGCTTGCACTGATACTGATGTTCACGTTAAACATTTGGGATATGTAAGAAACCGGACTTGTGTGGTTCTGGTGCTCACAATACTGTCTCTGGAGCTCATACAGCCTTTTCTGAAAGCAGTACTGAAGAACTTCAAATTAAATCACAGGGGGCCTCCACTGCATTTTACAGACTTCAATGAGAAGTTTGGGTACAAGAGGAGTGTTACATTGATGCTTTAGTAAGTGACTTACCCTCTTTAAAATGAAGCAGCAAAAGTGTTTGCAGCAAAAGATGCCATCTTTTGTAAAGCCAATGGATATCAGAGGGAGAACCAGACAAGCTTTGGGCACTCTAGCCTACTTCTGACTCAGATGCAGCAAACAACAAGTCTAAGCTGGGAACAAGTTACCGGAACTTTAACCTGATTATGTTAATCAATGAATCTGAGAAAAAAAGATAAATTACAAATAATCTAATTTAAAGAAACAGCATAAGTTTCTGGTAAATTAGACAGACAGTGTGGCTCATGCGGGATTCATTTAATCTCTTCCTGTATGGACAGGTTAGAGTGTCATAACACTGAAGAACTCTGTCAAATGTGTTCTTTTGGCTGGAGAATTGTTTGGGTGTGGATATGTCAGGGATGGATGAAATGATTAGAAAACATATAGTCTGTTCAGCTGTGATGGGAGCAAAACCAGACTACCAGTTAATGAGAATTCCGCTGGAACAGAGCCTGGAGTCATATAGGTGAGGAGAAATGGGGAATTTTCAGAGCTGTGGTAATTGTTTCTGGTCCAGCTGAAGCAACTTCTCTTTCTAAAGCTGTTCAGCTCATGCAGACATCAACATTATACTGTCCCTAACATGCACAGACCTGATAAGGCTGTAAGTCAAAAATTTCACATGGATAAAGATTAGACTTCCTTTGTAGTCTGAGAAAACATTAACCCACTCATTGTATGTAACGGCTTCTCCTCTGAAGAAAACATCAACAGGCTCTCAGGATATGTTTAACCATTGCAGGGCAATGTATCTGTGTGTCTGCCTACTTCTAGTGCATAGCTCTTTGAGAGGTCTATTGTACATTTAATTTATTTAGCTAGGATCTTATAGAAAACTATAGATTCTCAAAGGATAGGACTTTCTATGGTTTATAAAAATTCATCCTCATCACACGTGACTATTGCACTTGGGCACTACTATTGCCAGGACACACTCAGGCAGAAATGGAAGGCTTCACAGCAATGTTGCTCTAGCTTATCTCTTATGCTGCAGTTGGTTTATTAGATCAGGGAGCATTTTCTTTGTCTTTTAATATAAAGTAAAAATTGCAGTAACTCTTGGTTTGAAAAGACCCAGAAGCAGGGGACAGTGGTGTATTGGAGTGGGTACCTGCTGAAATGTGTAATCTACAGGGGCTGATGGAAAGCAACAGGGCAGCTCTGCAGGGAAAAGTGTTCTTTGAAGTCTTGCATCATATACAAGAGAGAGAGAAAAAAGACACAGGTTTTTTACATATCAATTAATTTCTTTGGGGGTGTATGCATTGATTTCTCCTAATGGTTTCTGCAAAGTTGTTACATTTTTGCCTAGCTTCTGCAAACAGAGATTGCTTAAAATGTTGCATGACATCATGATATCAGGAGTCCCAACTCCAGCTCACCTCCCACAGTCTTGAGAGTACCTTAAGAACTGTCTGATTTAATAAGCAGTGTATTTTGTGCCTTTTTATGTGTACTTTGAGTTTTGCAACTTTAGCAGTCCCATTTTGAAGATTTTCTTCTCAATCTGAAGTGCTAGAAATTTGGGTTTAATTAAAACTGGATTTCTTGCATAATCACATGAATCCAGGAGCTTGAGGCATAAGCAATCTCAATATTTCAACACTTGGATAAAATATGAGTACTGGTGGCAGAGTGTATAAACATAATGCATTATGCAGGGAGTGAAAGCAACTCTTGGATCCAGAGGCTGAGGAAGTTTGAATACAGTGAGCATTACTACTGAAGTGACTTTCTGAGTTTTGCTTTATTAATATAGGGGTTGAGGTTTGGGGTTTGGACTTCAGGAAGTAAAGCAACATTTAACGTACCATTTTCCATTCTAGTTGCTGGTGATACGTATTCTGATTTTTAATTTAGCAAGGTTATCCTCGGGGGAAGACCACTTTGTTCCATTTGTGACAAGCTTTTCCTGTTGATTTCGAAGGAAATGGTACTTCGAGCTGATAAAGTGTGGTTTCGTTTTGTTTCTAGATATTTCTCCATATTTCTAAAGCAAGATATTGATGCAGTAAGATAAGCATTAATTGCTCATCATTGACTAATACTTGAAGCATGCAGTTAGAGCTCTGCTTGCTGTTTATACTTTGTCAAACTGACATTCCTATATCTCAGTTCCCCAGGTTCCTGTGAAATGCCAGTGACCACAATGTCACCTTTTCTTATTTGAGTTGCAGTTCTGTACTCAGGGCTAGACGTGGGCCCTGTGAAGAAGGGGGATTGCCTTTGGCTGCCCCTCCATCGTACAACCGGATGTGCCTACTGCACCATACAGGACTGAGGGGAGGAGTGGGCTCCCTATGAAATGCTCTTCTGACTGTGGACTTTGTTACAGAGCCCCAAACTGGCCTCTAAATTCTGTACATTTTCAGCTGTAGAGTCTGGGCCTTCCAGTGAGAATCTGATGTACATCAGGTAAACATTGTTGTCACTTAGAACAAATGTCACTTTGTGTTCCCACACATTTCTTAGTGTCTTCCATCACTGCATGATATTCAACAGTGTGTGGAAAAGCATCTGTCCCTCAACAGAGGAGACAGTGATATTTCCTGCTAGGCTGTGCTGGGTACCTATAAACGTGATTGCTCTTTCTGTGTGCGTGAAAGGCGGCTTCTCTACAGGATTTGTTGTAGGTGAGTTTTCCCAAGGATCCTATATAGCCAGCACCATGGCAAGATGTCCTTGGATTAGTTTTGCATGCAGGTCCTTTTATAACCCCAGTACTCCAAAAACACATAAACAAGTAAATGCAGCTCTAAGCTGCTTAATAAAATGAAATATAATGAAGAATAAATAATAGCCTTAGGAAGGGAGGCAGTTCAAAGCCATAATATGGATGGAGTAAGCTGTAGCTGGTTGGTTTTGTGACTGATACAGTATTTCATGTTATTTTTATCCTTCCAGTTAAAACCAGATACTGCCATTCTTAAAGAGCAGTGAATCTATTTAATGATACCTTTAATAATCTCCTCTTTCC